>NW_026779098.1:0-102500 GCF_030144855.1 Hypanus sabinus
ACACACTCCCGGGGTCAGACACATAGTGAATATCCCTCCACTCCGTCCCATCACACACTCCTGGGGTGAAACACATGGTGAAGTTCCCTCCACAGTGTCTCATTACACACCCCCTTGTTCAGACACATGGTGAATCTCCTTGCACACCGTCGGTGTTATTTCGTCTCATTTGCACCCGATATCGATCTCTCGGTTGTCAGCTCCTCTACGTCTCTGTGAGCAAAGGCCCGTCGTGTTTTTTATTACAACGTCCTCCCAGTGGCTGCAAACTGAGCACCCCTCCACAGCCCTCTCTCTCCTCCCCCTCCTTCCACAGTTCTACCTCTGGTCTCACACAAACTTATTATCTCTGAGACAGACACACTGTTGGAGACTACAGGAACGGTGAAGTACTGGTGATGGGTGAGAGGGGGGAGCGAGAGTGAAGAGTGAGGTTCTCTCTCATTCTGAATCCGTTATAGTGTTAGCGGACTGCGAGGCGGCAGATTCTGTCTTTTTTGACCCCGGGAGTGAGTGATGGGACGGTGAGGAAGGAGATTCACTCAGTTGCTGACCCCGGGAGTGTGGGATGGGACGGTGTGGAGGGGAGCTTCACTCTTTGTCTGACCGAGGGACTGTGCGCTGTGTCGGATTGGACGGACATTCACTCTGTTTCCGACTGCGGGAGAGAGTGTTGGGGCCGTGCGCAGGGGAGCTTCACTCCGTTTCTGACCCAAGAAATGTGTGATCGAACGGTGTGGAAGGAGCTTCACTCTGTCACTGACCATGAGGCTGTGTAATGGAACGGGGTATAGGGAGCTTCACTCTGTGGCTGAACACGGGAATGGATGACGGGTCTGTGTGTATGAAGCTTCAGTCTTTTTCTGACCCCGGGACTGTGTGAGGGGATGATGTGCAGGGAGCATCACTCCGAGTCTGACCACGGGAGAGTGTGATGGGACGGTGGGTACAGAGTCAGGACCAGAATCAGGTTTATTACCACCGGCAGGTGTCAGGAAATTTGTTAATTTAGCAGCAGCAGTTCAATGCAGGACATGATAATATAGAAATAATAAATAAATTACAGTATGTGTGTTATGGATATGTATATTAAGTAAATTAATAAACTGCAAAAACTGAAATAATATATGAATAATATATATTGAATACATCTACAACAGTTTCTGGGTGTTTTAAAATGATAACCCAAATATCTTCAAACTCCTGATGAAATATATCTGCTGTCTTGCCTTCTTTTTTCTGTAACTGCATCAATAGATCCTCAGAGATGTTGACACCCAGGAACTTGTAATTGTTCACTGTCCACTTCTGATACCTCTTTGAGGATTGGTTCGTGTTCCCTTGTCTCAATCAGCTGTTTTGTCTGAAGCACAAGGTTGTTGCTGCGACACCACTCAACTTGCTGGTATGTCCCAGTCCTGAATGTCCAATCATCTCCATTTGAGATTCTACTGACAAAGGTTGTATGCAGCATATTTATAGATTGCATTTGAGCTATATTTTGTCATGGGTATAGAGGGAGTAGAGCAGTTGGCAAAGCACACATCCTTGAGGTGCACCAGGGCCAGTGTTGTTCATCAGTGAAGAGGAGATATTTGAATTGACTTTATTTCTTGCATCTTTCACGTACGTGAGGAGTAGAAATCCACGTTATGTCTCCATCTAAATATGCAATGTGCAATCATAGTAATTTATAATAATTGATAATAAATAGAATAACCAATGTACATAGAGGATCCCTCAAATCAGCGTGTGTTAATCAGTCTGATAGCCTGGTGGAAGGAGCTGTCCAGCAGCCTGTTGCTCCGGTCTTTTATGCAGCAGTATGTTTCCCGGATGGTTGCCGCTGGAATAGATTGTGCTTGAAGTGACTCGGGTCCACAATGATCCCTCCGGCCCTTTTCTCACACCGGGCTTTGTAAATGTCCTGAATCATGGGAAGTTCACAACTACAAATGCGCTGGTCTGTCCTGCGATTAACGGAGGTACAATTCCCATACCAGGCAGTGATGCAGCCTGTCGGGATGCTCCCAATTGAGCCCTTGTAGAAAGTTCTTAGGATTTGGGGGCCCATAGCAAACGTCCTCAGTGATCTGAAGTGAAAGAGACGCTGTTATGCCTTTTTCAACACTCAACAAGTACGCACAGACCACGTGAGATCTTCGGGTATGTTGATGCCGAGGAACCTAAAGCTGATGACCCTCTCAACCCCAGATCCATTGATGTCAATAGGGGTTAGCCCGTTTGATCACCAATCTGCACAGACTGTCGTCTCCCAGTTAGGAAGTTGAGGATCCAATCGCAGAGAGAACAGGTTCCGTAGCTAATTGATCAGGACTGTGGGAATGATGGTGTTAATCGCTGAGCTATGGTCAATGAACAACATGCTGACATAGGCAGCACAGATTAGGAAATTACTCCATATCTTTGTTCTAACGGTATGTGCCCGGTGGTCCTAGACTGCCCCACTATCGGAACTACCCTCCCCGCTTCATTCTAGGCTTTTCAATATTTGATCAGTTTCAGTGAGATTCCGTCATTCTTCTAAAGTCCAGAGAGTACAGGCCAAGAGCCATCAACCAATCCTTGTTCATTAACCCTTTTATTGTCAGGATCATTTTTGTGAACCTCCTCTAGACCCTCTCCTATGTGAGCATGTAGTTTTTTAGGTAAGGTGCCAAAAACTGTTCACAATACTCCAAGTGTGATCGGACCATTGCCTGATGAAGTCTGAGCTGATTTTATCATTAAATATATTTTCCAGTAATATCCCTCCCACTAATGTAAGAGTCACCCGGGTATATCCCTATCGCATTCTTAAAAAGAGGAAGCATTTCTGTCATTTTCCACTCTTCTGCATCCTGGCCTGTAATTAAAAAAGCATCAGGTTTAAGTTTCGTTAAATTTTTGTCCTTATTTTATCCCTCAAGCATTAGGTTTTCGAATGAATGTTCAAAGTAAATTTATTATCAAAGTACGTATACATTCTACAACTTTGAGGTTTGTTTCAAGCAGGCTGCCATAAAACAAAGAAAGCCAAAAGAACCCACCAATAAAATAAGAAGACCATCAAACACCCAATGTGCAGAAAGAAAGACAAATCCTGCAAACAATAAACACAAGCAAGTTCTGTAGCGTTTTGAACTGAAATGCTCAAAGAGAGTAAGTGCACAGATGCTTAGTTCAGTGCAGATTGGAGAAGTCAGCTGAACCAGTTGTCCTATTTTGCCATTTGAGTTATTATTAGTTTCTCGAGTACATTTATCCTGTACCTCCCTCATTGTTTCCACCTTTGCGGCTCTGCTGCCATCTCTGCCAGCATCTCATTCCAATTTACTTTAGCCAACTGCTCTCTCATACCACTGTTACTACCTTTACTCCACTGAAGCACTGCTATGTCAGACTGTACTCTCTCCCTGTCCAATTTCAAGTTGAACTCAATGATAATGTGATCACTGCTTTCTAAGGGCTCTTTTACCTTATGTTCCCGAATTGCCTCTTGTTCATTAAATAACACACAACCCAGTATTGCTTATTCCCTAGTAGGCTCAATGACAAACTGCTCTGAAAAGCCATCTCTCAGGCATTCAAAACCTCACTCTCTTGAGATCTATTTCGTACCTGATTTTCCCAGTTGACCTGGATGTTGAAATCTCCAATAACATTGCCCGTTTGACATGCCTTTTCTCTTTCCTGTTGTAATCTGTGGTCCACATCCAAACAACTGTTGACCGCCTGTTTATAACTGCATCAGCGTCCATTTACACGTATTTTTTTTTTAAACTCCACTCACAATGATTCAACATCTCTCCATCCTATGGCACGTCTTCCTACTGATTTGATACCATTCTTTAGCAGCAGAGCCAGGCCATCCCAATTGCCTACCTTCCTGTCCCTCTGATTTGTCTCACTTGGGCATTTAGCTCCCAACTATAAATATTTATCAGCTGTGATTCCGTGATGATCACATTATACAAGCCAATCCTTAACAGGGCAATAAGATTATCCACCTTATTTTTTATACTCTGTGCATTGATGTATAACACTTCGAATATTGGATTTGCTACCTTTATTGATTTGGCATCCATCTGCTGGCTGCAGTTATGTCCTGTCGTCTGCTCGCTCTTCCTGACAGAGTGACTGCATGCTGTCTTTTCTTTCTTTACCAGCTGTCCTATCCTGAGTCCTTTCACACCAGTTCTCATGGCCCTGCCAAATTACTTTATACCTTGCCCAACAGCTCTAACAAACCAACAGTATGCCCAAAAAAATAAATCCCAGGGTTGCGTATGATGATAGAAATGTATTTTGATAATACATTTACTTTCAGCTTTCAACTTTGTATTAGAGAGCCGGGTGTTGTACTGGTTTGTGTCCTCACTAGCCAATGCAGTGCTCTGGCAGCTCAGTGTGCTTGGAATATGGTGTCAGTGATTTTACAGAAGTGTGTCCTTATCCCACAATTGATCTTATCCAACCAGGAGCTATGATGGTTCACTGGAGAATAGTATAAATTTTTTCAGAATATTACTGGTCACATGATCATTCTGGGATGATCTGGACTATTTGACCATCAAGTCTATAGCAACTCCTGCTGCAACGTTTCTACAGTCCCATTCCCCACTCTCTTCCCACAGCTCAGCAGGTTATTTCCACTGAAGGACCTGTCTAATTCCTCTTGGAACACTGGTTGTTCCTTCCACAACCTGGTGAGTCCCATATTTCCCAAGGCAAAGTCAAGAAATTCTCCCTCCCTGGTGGATCATCTACATACTGTTTCAGGAAACCTTGCTGAAAACACTTAACAAATCATGCCTCAATCAAGCCTCAGATGATAAGGGAGTCCCAGTCACTCTGGGGAGTTTATTCACTATAGATACTCTGTTGTTTTTACATCAGTCCAAAACCTGCCAAAATATCTGTTCCTCTCTCTTACTGGTTATCGGGAGCCCTACAGTATAATCCCATCACAGTGATTTCACTTTTTTCATTCCTGAGTTCCACGCACAGTGTCTCACTGGAGGAGCCTCCGGGATGACCTTGAATTTGTGACCTTCTGCCTGATCAGCAGTACAGCTCCCCAAACCTCATTCACCTCCCTCTGGACTGTCGGAACCTGAATCCTGGAATGTTTAGCTCCCAGTCCTGCCCTTCTCTGTAATGGCTGGATCACTGTGCCATTTGCTAATTCTGACTCTAAGTACGTTTGCATTAACTGTTCCACACCCGGCACTGATACAAACGCACTTCAGACCCTCGGTGCCACTGTGTTCATTAACTTGGCCTAACTATGCAGTGGTGTACTGGGCCAGTGGCATCTGAGAATAAACTGATTAGAAAGGCTGGCTCTGTTATTGGAGTGAAACTAGACACACTGGAGGCCATGGTGGAACAAGGACCCGACAGAAAATCCTGACAATTCTGGACAATGTTTCTCACCCTCTGCATGCCTCCTTGGCTGAACAGAGGAGCATCTTCAGTATCAGACTAACACCACTGCGCTGCTCCAAGGAGCGCTGCATGAAGTCATTCTGACCCTGGGCTCTGTAATGAGTCAACCTGTAGCCGGGGAAGTGATGACACCCCTCATGTCAGACTGTTTGTGGTAACTTTTTATTCTTTCTCTTACTTCTAATTTTGTTCATCTGCTACTGAGACACTGCAATTTGTTTGTTTGTCTACTCTTCCCATCGCCTCTCCTGAAAAAAACTCAATGATCTATGTAACTAACCTGCACCAGCTTGTTAGCCACACATATAACTGTACCACCTGTTTATTTCTTCCCTCGCTAGCAGGTGACGCTGGAATTACCCCCACCACCCCCCAAGAGATTCTGCTTAACTTTTTCCCGAACTCTCTAAGTCTCTTTGCAGGACTTTGACTCATTTGTTTGAACCGATATGGACGCGTCCTCTGGTTGCTCACCCTGCCCTTCCAGAATGGCCTGTAATTGTTCAGGTACATCCTTGGCTCTGGTACCAGGGAGGTAATGCACCATCCTACAGTCTCTCTCCTTGCCACAGATACGTCTGTCTGTGACCCCTGCTAAAGACTCCCCCGTCACTAAGGCTCACCAAGAACACAGAACAGTACAGCACAGGAACAGGCCCTTCTTCTGTCTGTGAGCCCAGATAAAGACTCCCCCATCACTGAGGCTCACCGAGAACACAGAACAGTACAGCACAGGAAGAAGCCCTTCTTCCCATGATGTCTCTGCTGAACACGATGCCAAATGAAACTAAATCTCTTCAGCCTGTGTATAATTCATGTGCTTCAATTCTCTGAATATTTATGGCTTATCTAAACCCCGATTAAATGTCATTATCATATCTGCTTCCAACACCACCACCCCCCCCCCATGGCAGCCGAAACCTGGCCCTCTCCGCTCTCTGTACAGAAACAGAAATCTTACCTGCCCTGAAATCCAACGTTAAATTCTCACCCTGCCATTTTAAAGCTGTGCCTTCTCGTATTTGATATTTCTAGCCTGGGGAAGTGATTCGGACTGTCTACCTTGTCTGCACCTCTCAAAGTTCTAAAAACTTCAGTCTGGTCTCCCCTCAGCCTCCCTCACTCCAGGGAAAACAGTCCCAGTCGGTCTGATCTTTCCTTGTAACTCCAGGCCCCAGTCCAGGTAACATTCCTGTGAATCGTTTCTGCACCTTTCCAGCTTAGTCACATCCTTACTGTCGTGGTGACCAGAACTGCACAGGGTACTCCTGGTGTGGTTTAATTATTGATTTGTACAACTGTAATGTGACGTCCCAACTCTTCTCAGAGTCTTTGCCGATGAAGTTAAGCATGACGTGCACCTTCTTCCACACCTTGACTACCTGTGCCTCAGGTTTATCTTTTCATTAACACTCCTGAGGACCCTGTCATTCACTGGGTATGTCCTGACCTGCTTTCACTTCCCAAAATCCATTATTGTGTGTTTGTTTGACTCTGTAACAACACTTCTCTGTTTCTCTGCCTTAGTGCCCCAGCAATAAATGTGAATGAACGATGCACCTCTGAACCTTGGTCATATATGGTCCTATGACATAACTACTGGAGTGTCGCAGCAACCTGCTTTGGACCTTCACTGCACCCATCTCTATTTTGTTTTGCAGGCAGCACCTCGACCCCTCTCTATTTCTCTCATTGACAATTTATCTCCACATAAATAGTAGTGACTTTTGATTCCTCGTACCACGTCATCACACTTCACACATTAAACTCCATTTACCAAGTATTCTGCTCACTAGCTTCCCCATATCCTGTTGGAGAGACTAAATGTCCAATCAGAACATGCCCATACCACATTCCCTGTCGTTGACAATCATGGATTCCTCACCCTCTGCCACTCCTCCAGGTCATTAATATCAATATTAAATAATGGAGGGTCCAAAGCAGGTTGCTGGGACACTCCAGTAGTTATGTCATCCCAACCTGAAACAGACCTGTTATTCTGTCTCAGTATCATAACCAGTCTTCAGTCAATATTAACTCACTTCCATCCCAGGACTGAGATCTGGTCTTGTGCACCAGCTTTCATGTGGCTCCTTGGCAAATGGCTCCTGACAATCCAAAATCTCTACTTCTCCAACTTCCCCTGTAAAGTCTCAAATCTCTGGTATGTTTGTCAAACATGACTTAACATTCAGTAACTCAGGTTACAGAGACAAAAACCAGGTTCCAGATGGACAGGGCGGTGAAGAGGCTTTTGGAACACTAACCTTCAGTCAGGGCACCGAAAATAGAAGCTGGGATGAAATGGTGCAGTTGTACAACATGTTGGTTTAGCCGCATTTCATAAATAGTGTTTAGCTTTTGTAACTGTGCTATATGACTGCCACCACTGAGCTGGAAAGAGTGCAGAGGTGATTTACGGGGATGTTACTGGATCTCGAAAGACTGATTTGTGGAAAGTATTTTGGACAATTTTCCCGGGAATGTTGGAGAATGAGTGGCGATATTGCAGAGGTGCATAAAATTATAAGGGGCCTGGGTTGGGTCAAATAACAAACTTTTTGCCAGGGTAGGGGAATCAGGAACTGGAGGGCATTGGTTTGAGATGAGATTGAATAGGAACCTGAAGGGCAACTTTTCCACACACACAGGCTGATCAGTAAATGGAATGAGCTGTCAAGGGGAGTGTTTGAGTCATATACATTAAAAAAGTAATTGGACAGGTAGATGGAAAGGAAAAGTTTTCAAGGATATGGGCTAAATGCAAGGAAATGGGACAAGGTGGAGGATAGCCTTGTTCATAATGTGGTGGTGAGGGGGTTACTGACCACAAGCTCAGATGGGAACTTTGGTCAGTGTGGACCATTTGGGCTGAGGGGTTCCTGTAAGAATCTAACTGTAAGCCCTGTTGACTTAGTTCAGTGCATTAGACTTTTCCAAATGACTTGTTATTTCTTCACAGATTATAGACTCCAGTAGCTGAAGTGAAGCTAACTGGACGACAGTCACTTGCTTTTTATCTTCCACCCTTATTCAACAATGGTTTTCAACTCCACTGGGACCTTCTGTAACACAGTGAGTTTTGACAGACTTCAGTGTCTCTACTTTCTCTCCAGCCTTCAGTGCCGGTCCTTGGGACCTGGTAATGTTTGTTTTTTGTCCTGTTAGCTTCTCCCTCGTGATGGCGGTTATTACACATTATTGCACAATGTTGAAATGTCACCATCAGATATCTGTGTCCCCACTGTGAACACTAATTCCCTGTCGGTCCTATGTTCAATGCAAGCTGGTAATCATGCGACTACTCGGGTGCCTGACTCCATCGGTCTCTGCTGTTGCTGTGAATTCATCAGCTGCATGGAGAGCAGGAGCCACTGCATGGGCAACAGCTTGCTTTATGTATCGTACTACCCTGGCTTGTATATTGACTTTCACAGTGAGGGTACAATATCCATGGTCGACCCTGACCAGCAGTGCGCCATTACCAACAGGTCTGTCTGTAGCCTTCTCTCTTCCCACGATGAGGCCAAATAGAGGCTAGCCAAACAACACCTCATATTATGACTGTGTAGCCTCCAATCCTGATGACATGAACATTGATTTCTCCAATTCCGGATATCACTGCACTCTGTTTCCCTCATTCTGTTGCCATTTAACCCCTTCACTTCTCCTCACACAGCCTCATGACCCGCCCATCATCTCTCTCAGGTTCTTCAGCTCCTTCATGTCATCACGTGGTCCAACATTCTGACCTATTAGATTACTTTCTCTTCCTCTCTTTGTCTTTACTGTCTGTCACCCAGCTCCTCACATCATCATCCCTCCACAAACCACACACCCCACTCACTTGTCCTCCTCCCCCTCCCCCACCACCTTATTCTGGCTATTGTCCCTTTCTGTCTCATCCCGATGAAGGTTCGCAGCCCGAAATGTCGACTGTTTGCTGAGTTCCTCCAGCATTTTATGTGTGTTTGCTTCAGTCTGTGTATTGATTAAACTAATCCAACAGGTACAGTGGAAGAGGAATTAGTGGAGTTGTCAGAGACAGTTTCTTACAGCAGTATCTTACCCAGGAACAGGACATTTCAGATGTAATCTGTGTAATGAGGTGGGATTACAGAGAGTCCTGGTGGTGAAGGGTCTGTGAAGATGTGATCACAATGAGGGAGAACTCCAGAGCCAGATTGAGGGTCCAGGTTTGAGGTCAGGGTTTTCCTTCCACTAGATAAGCTGCCAAGCATGGTTGACGAGCCCATCTGCCCATAGCAGTTGGTTATATGATGCTCCTAAACAGATTTGCACCTTCCCCCAACACTAGAAACAGTTCCGTCGGGCTTAGTAGCTAAGCCAAATGTTAATGTCAGCAGCTGGCTTTAGCTGACGGAGGCAATTTGAGGCGCACACCATTGGGAGCATTTAATGGGAAGTGGGAGCTTGCCCCATAACCAACCCATCACAGATTAAGACAGCTGTAAGACACCGATATGCTGGTATGTGAATGGGAAACTCAGTTGGAATGGGTTGCCACCGGCAGATCGTGGTTGTTGCAGCACTCAGAGCAAAGTTACTCGATGCAGCAGTACTCCAATCTGCTTCTGATTATATCTCTCCTGAACATCACAGCTCCATTCTCATCTCTCTTGGATATTTCACTTTTTGTGTTTTATCCCATCGGGAGGAGCTCCTGGGGATCTTGAGACCATTCCTCCCCGTGTCTTCTTTCCCTCCCCTTTCTCATCACTGTCCCTACATGTAAAGTGCATATGAAAGGTATTCATGCCCCTTGGAAGTTTTCATGTTTTATTGTTTTACAATATTGAGTCACAGCAGATTAAATTTGGCTTTTTCTTACTGATCAACAGAATAAGTCTCTTGTGTCAAAGTGAAAACAGATCTCTACAAAGTGCTCTAAATTAATTACAGATATAAAACACAAAATAATTGTCTGTATATGTATTCACCCCCATTAATGTCACACACCAAATCATCTCTGGTGCAGCCAGTTGGTTTTAGGAGTTACATTATCAGTTAAATGGAGATCACCATGTGCAGTCAAGGTGTTTCAATTGATTGTAATAAAATTACACTACTGTTGGTAGTCAGTATCCCCGCAAAAACTAGACCATGAAGACAAAAGAACACTCCTAGTAGCTCTGCATAAAAGCTTATTCAAAAGTGCGTCAGGAGATTGATACAAGAATATTTTCAATTCACTCAATACCCTTGGTCCAGTTCAGTCATAGAAACAAAAAATCCTACAGCACAGTACAGGCATTTCAGCCCACAATGTTGTGCCAAACCTGCCCCTACCTCAGAAATTACCAGGCTTAACTATAGCCCTCTATTTTGCTAAGCTCCATGTACCTATCTAAAAGCCTCTTAAAAGACCCTATCATATCCACCTCCACCGCCATTGCCGGCAGCCCATTCCACGCACTCACCACTCTCTGAGTAAAAGAAAACTTAACCCTGGCATTTCCTCTGTACCTACTCCCCAGCACCTTAAACCTGTGTCCTCTTGGGGCAGCCATTTCAGCCCTGGGAAAAAGTCTCTGACTATCCACATGATCAATGCCTCTCATCATCTTGTACAACTATATCAGGTCAGCTCTCAACCTCCTTCGCTCCAAGGAGAAAAGACCATGTTGATTTAACCTATTCTCATAAGGCAAGCTCCCCATTCCAGGCAACATCCTTGTAAATCTCCTCTGCACCCTTTCAATGGCTTCCACATTTTTCCTGTAGAGAGGCAACCAGAACTGAGCACAGTACTCCAAGTGGGGTCTGACCATGGTCACGTATAGCTGCAACATTACCTCTCAGCTCCTAAATTCATTCCCACGATTGATGAAGGCCAATACACCATACGCCTTCTTAACCGCGGAGTCAACCTGGGCATCTGCTTTGAGCATCCTATGGACTCAGACCCCAAGGTCCCTCTAATCCTTCACTCTGCCAGAAGTTGACCTACCTGGACGTGGTCCATTCCCTGTACGTTTGTATGCCTGTCTTAATACAGGACTCCCTTACTCTTATACTCCACACCCTGACCAGTGGGGACCAGCATTCCGTATACCTTAACCCGTTGTTTTGCCACGTTCTAAGAACTATGTGCCTGGATCCCTAGATCCCCAAGATCACTCGTTTCATCAATGCTGTGAAGGTGTCAATCATTAACATTATACTTCCTTCTTCCATTTGATCTCCCAAAGTGCAATAACACATTCTCTCCCAGATTAAGTTCATTCTGCAATTACTCTGCATATGTTTGTGATCTAAGTCCCACTGTGTGCATTGATCAATAGTTACACTGTCCACAATTCCACCAATCTTGCTGTCACATGTAAACTTGTAAACCTCCCATCAACATTTTCATCCAAACATTGATATATATCAGAAACAACTTAATTCCCAGCATCAGGCCTCGTGGATCACCTCTGCACACGGACTTCCAGCCCTACATAGACTTCTATGAGGAATCCATTTCTGAATTGAAATTAAAATCTATATTGAATCCCACTAAGGTCTACAGAGATCATGGTCACAGTCTTGCCTTCATCAAGCACCAAGGTGTTGGGACTGATTCTTTTTACGTTATCTGTCAATGATTTCTTTGCCCATTCTCTTCATCTGCCAGTCCTTCCCTATTTCCTGAAAAATGCCTGCGCCTCCACCTGTCTCTTACAACCGTATAACAATTACAGCCCGGAAGCAGGCCACCTCGGCCATTTTAGTCTATGCCGAACACTTACTCCCACCTGATCCCAGCGACCTGCACTCAGCCCATAACCCTCCATTCCCTTCCTGTCTATATGCCTATCCAAATTGACGATGGATTTGATGGATTTGTTGCAAAACTTGCAGATGATATGAAGAGACAAGTGGAGGTGCAGGTATTTCTGAGGAAATAGAGAAGGACAGATGGATGAAGAGAATGGGCAAAGGAGTGGCAGATGGAATACAGAACTGGGAAGTGTATGGTCATGCACTTCAGTTAAAGAGATATTAGGGTTGACTATTTTCTAAATGGAGAGAAGATACAAAAATGAGTTGCAGAGGGATTTTGGAGTCATTGTGCTGGTTCTCTAAAGGTTAATTTGCAGGTTGAGTCTGTGGTGAGGAAGGCAAATATGATGTTAGCATTCATTTCAAGAGGATTAGAATATAAAAGCAAGGATGTAATGTTGAGACTTTATGAAGTACTGGTGAGGTCTCACTTGGAGTATTGGGAGCAGTTTTGGGCCCTTTATCTTAGGAAGGATGAGATGGAACTGGATGGGTTTCAAAAAAGATTCTCACAAATGATTCCAGGATTAAACAGCTTGTCATATGAAGAGTGATTGATGGCTCTGGGCCTTTATTCCCTGGAAGTTAGAGCAATGAGGGATGACTAATTGAAACCTATCAAATGGTGAAAGGCCTTGATAAAGTTGATATGGAGAGTATGGGAATGTTTAAGTCCAGAGGACACAGCCTCAGAAGAGAGGGGCTCACTTCCAGATTGGAGATGAGGAGGAATTTCTTTAGAGTTGGTGAATCTGTGGAATTCATTGCCACAGGCGGCAGCTGTGGAGGCCAGGACTTTAGGTATTTAAGGCAGAGCTTGATGGATTCTTGAATGGTCAGTACTGGAAGGGGTACAGGGAGAAGGCAGGAGATTGGGGCTGAGAGGAAAAATGTATCAGCCAATATGAAATGACAGAGCAGACTCGATACGCCAAATGGCTTAATTCTACTCCTATATCTAATAATCTGTATCACCACCACCGAAACCTCGATCAATTTTGTCAAGCGTGATCTGCCCACACAAAACCATGCTGATTGTCACTAAGCAAGCCATGCCTTTTCAAATGTGGATAAATCCTGTACCTCAATTTCAAACTCGGATCTGCTGGTCTTTAAACAGCTCCCGCACGTCAGATGTGGACTTGTCTGACGGTGGCTGCTCCCAATCAATGCCCCTTGGCTTCTGTCTTACTCCCAACTAACTTGCACTCCTGCAATTCAGTACCTTCATACAAGATCTGATTTTATTCTTCCTCATCACTAAGAAAGAAAATAAGATCCCAGAATATTCACTGACTCTTAGCTGTCAGCTGGCCTGGCTCATTTCCCAAAACTAATTCCTCCTGTCTGTTGTCTCCTCTGGTTGGGCTCTGTACATAACGTTTCAAACACTCTTCAGATTCAGTGAAGAAATCTTGTGCATCTTAGTATTGAGCAAGATCCAATCAATTCTAGGGAAAATAAAAGTCCCTGCACTGGTCATTGGGGTCCAATATGATAATCCTATCAGTGTAACTGCAGATTGCCTCTGCAAGTGAGCCTTCCAGTTCGTTGGGACATTCCCAGTGTGGTAACCTCTGCTCCTGCTAAATCCACCCTACCCCTACTCAAGTGTAAGACAATGAAAGCCAGGAATGTTGAGCTGCCAGCCTTATCCCTCCGACAACATAATGTTGAAATAAACTCATTTCAGCCCATCAGTTCCAGCATGTTTATTAGCTCTCGTTCTTTCCAGACGGTCTTGTCATACGTATATTCTCCCACTTACTACTCGAATTCAAACTCTGTCAAGTGACACCATTAAACCTCCTGGTGAGGAATTTGGTTCCCCTCTGGTTCAGATGCAAATGGCCTTGTTTGTCCCGGTCTCCCACCTGCCTGGAAGGGAGCCCATTGATCCATGAATCTGAAGCCCTCGCTCCTGCATCAGATCATCATCAACATATTAAAGTTATGGAATTCTCACCACACCAGCACATAGTTTGTGGCAGAATTCCGAGATTGCAATGCTGGAAGTCCTGCTTTTTTCTGAGTTCCCGAAAATCACTTCGTAGGACCTCATTCCTGCTCGTTTAACCCCTTCCGTGTAGCAGGAAGAAAGCACCCCTCTCGATGTACTCGTTCCATCTTCCCTTTGAGAGGCCTTGTAGCTGAAGCCTCAACCACTGTGGTGAACTATGTGCCTGTCTGGACACGCCCCCTTCTGACTGCTCCTGTAGCTCCTCCCACAGACCCCTGTATAAAGGCGATCGAGGTCTGATCCTCTGCCTCATTCTCCAGGATGTAGCATGATGGACACTCGCTGCTGGTTCCTTCTTCAGTCAATAAAAGCCGATATATCGCCTTTCGTCTCAGAGTGAGTTATTGATGGTGCATCAATTCTATTGACTGGAAGTTTTAAAACATGGAAACCGTTTTACATCCGGAAAGGTTGGATTTGGACACTCAAGACCCTGAAGCAGCTCTCGCTTTTGAACACTGGCTTGCATGCTTCCAATCATACTTGGAGGAGTTTCGTACAACTGAAACCGCCGTTATGCACAGAATTCTCCTCTCGAGGGTGACTCCAAAAGTTTATTCCATTAGCCGGGACCTGCCGACCTACGAAGGGGCACTGGACGCCCTCAACAGACAGTACGTGCGGCATGTGAACACCGTCTACGCAAGACATCGTTTAGCTACCCGGCGACAGCGGCCTGGAGAATCGAGCGCGGAGTTTCTCCGAGCACTACAGACACTCGTCCGAGCTTGTGACTGCAAGACGCTCGCGGCAGAACAACATGCGGAGCTGCTAGTGCGAGACGCCTTTGTGACGGGACTGAGGTCAGTGTACGTGCGCCAGCGACTGCTGGAACACTCCGATCTTACCTTAAGCTCGGCGATCGAGACGGCCAACGCTCTGGAAGCTGCGCTGCACTACGCCGACGCTGTCCAGTCGCGCGATTCCCCGCCGGTTCCGTGGACGCATTCGACCCCGCCACCGCCGGCTCCCGCGAGCGAAATCGACGCTGCCAGTGCGATTCCACCAGCTCCCCGAACCCGACCATGGCGGTGGCCCGTCAGAAGCCTGTGCTTTGTTATTTCTGCGGCCTCAAAATGCACCCCCGAAAACGCTGTCCAGCGGGGGAAGCGACCTGCTCCAGCTGCGGAAAGCGGGGCCATTTCGCCGAGGTCTGTCAGTCTAAACTGCGAGCGGAGTGCAGCGCTGCTAGTGAGACGTGGGGGCCGCCATCTTGCATGCCCGGATGTTGGCGGTCTTCTTTGTCCGCGTCAGCATGCCCCACCCCCGACCCTCGGATGCTTACCGGGTACCCCGGATGTGGGCGGCCATCTTTGTTGGCGTCAGCATGCCCCGCGCCCGACCAGCCGATGCTTACCGGGTACCCCGGCGGCTCGTCTCTGGCCACTGTGACCCTCGACCAAAGCGCCCCACACCAGCTTGCAAGTTCAATGATGGACATCCGGGTGGAGGGGCACAGGACTACATGCCTGTTTGACACGGGCAGCACTAAGAGTTTTATTCACCCGGACACAGTGCAACGCTGCGGACTCGCAACACGGCCAGTAAGTCAGAAGATCCATTTGGCTTCTGGGTCGCATTCCACAGACATCCCGACGGGTTGTGTAGCGACATTGGTGGTGCAAGGCACAGCATATCGGAACTTTGCGCTGCTGGTCATGCCTAATCTGTGCGCACCTGTGCTATTGGGGCTGGACTTCCAGAGCCATCCCGAAAGTGTGACTGTGGTATATGACGGGCCCCTCCCACCACTCACTGTCCGGAATCCTCAGTTCTGTGGAACTTCATCACTGCTGACCACACACACACACAGCGGCACACACATCCCATCCAGCACGACAGCTGCGCTACCGACACCACTTGCAGTCTCTCCACTCTCCAGGTCCCTCCCCCACCGTTGTCAGCCAACCTGACCCCGACTGTAAACCTGTGACGACTAAAAGCAGGCGGTACAGTGCGGGGGACAGGGCCTTCATTCAGTCAGAGGGGCAGTGGCTGCTCAGGGAGGGGATCATTGAGCCAAGCACAAGCCCTTGGAGTGCCCAGGTGGTTGGATGGCGGCCCCAACCCCCCCTCACGAACTCCTATTCTCTTTTCCCAGGAAGTCTGTCACTGGGACCACTCTACCAGTTTGGCTGACGTCCCCGGGGCCAGTGCTGCTCCGGAAACATGTGAGCAACAATAAATACTCCCCGCTGGTCGAGAGGGTTCACCTTCTGCATGCGAACCCCCAGTATGCCGACGTGGTTCTACCTGATGGGCGGGAGGACACGGTCTCCATCCGCGACCTGGCGCCCGCAGGTGCAGCAGACCACTACCCTGAACACTCTCCGGTAACTATGAACCCTGTACCCGAGGTGACACCGCGCTCACCAGGCCCTACATAGACTCCTCATGACACCTATATACCAGGTGCCTCGCACATGCATGAACTGGAACCAGCACAACCTCCGTCTCCTTTGCAATCACCAATATCTCCGGCGTCGGTGCAATCACAGCCGGTGCTACGGAGATCGCAGCGACAGATTCGACCACCTGATAGACTTGACCTGTAAGAAACTTCGCCACATGAGTACACGTTTAAACAAAGTGTAGGGGGGGGGGTGAATGTGGTGAACTATTTGCCTGTCTGGACACGCTCCTCCCACAGGCCCCTGTATAAAGGCGATCGAGGTCTGATCCTCTCCCTCATTCTCCAAGATGTAGTATGATTGTCACTCGCTGCTGGTTCCTTCTTCAGTCAATTAAAGCCGATATCTCGCCTTACATCTCAGAGTGAGTTATTGATGGTGCATCAACCACCTCATACCAGCTCCACAGCCACCACTTTACCTGGGGTTTAGAAGGCGCCAGAAGCGTGGTCTATATATCCTAATATCAGTCTTATCCTGTTCCTCTATGTGACCGGACTTTCATTTCCCTCGCGACCCAGAGGAACAATTGTTCTGATGAATTAACCCTCTTATCACTGGAAGTGACGGCACCCTCGCCCACCAGCTGCTGTGTGTGAGGGCGCTCGCACTGGTCACGGGGCCGGGGAGCGACAGACCGAGTTTCTCGGGTAGTTGCGGAATGGAAAAGCACTTCCTATAATTTAAAGCATGAGAATCAGCAAAATTCCAGAAAACCTTCAGTGTGTCCGTGTTGTGTGAGGGAGTTTTTTTTTCCGCTCGAGCGCTGTGCTGCGGATAGGAAATTGCCCGGCCAAGTAAAGTGAAGGCGGAGAACAACACAAAGACTCTTCTAAGAGCCACCCAACACCTCACAGAGGGAGCCGTGTCCACAACCTTTTAATTATTTTTATCGATATATTTGGCTTAGTTACTTTTGAAGCAGATTAATCCATGATACAATTAATGGTAAATAACATGAAAAAGTAATCAAGCACCGTTGCTGGGTGCTGTGAAATTGGCGGGCGATTTGAAATTAATCCTGCGCCAATCACACTGTATTCTGATTGCGAAGTCCGACAGCCAGTAAATTCCTAGGAATCTTTCACTATGCACGTGGTATGTGAGGGAGTTTTCTTTCCCCTCTCTGGAGCTCTGTGTTTCGGATAAACCATTGGAAATTGCCGGGCCTAGTAAAGTGAAGGCGGAGCTGGACGATGAGAGGCCGCTCTCGGCTCTGTCCGTCACTCTGACTCTGTCCCCTCACCTCCCCGCTCTGTCTCTCTGTGTGTTTCTTGGGCAGGAGTGGTGGCAGAGGATTGGAGGATGGGTTATGTTATCCAGTAACTTGGGAAAGGATCGAAGGAAAACCAAACATTGTTCTGATTCTGGAGGGTCTCGGCCTGAAACGTCGGTCACAGATGCTGCCTGGCCTGCTGAGTTCCCCCAGCACTGTGCGTGTATCGCTGCAAGGAAAAGCCTGGGAGCTGAGTCAGGTCTGCTGCTGCAGTTCAATCATTAAAGACTCGGCTGACAATTTCAATGCCCGGCTCAGCAAATACGCAGATCCCTTTAAAGTGTGAAAAAATGTAACTAGCAATACAACAGGACGGTGATCAATGAGCTCAGTGATTTGAGGAATGTGAGATAGAAACATGGAAAATAGGTGCAGGAGTAGTCCATTCTGCCCTTCGAGTCTGCAAACAAGAACAAGAGATGTTCCATTGTCATTCACGAACCAGGGCAGAACTGCCGTGGGGAACGGTCGGTCCCTGGGAGTGCTGTAAAACAGAGATATCGGGGTGCAGATATCGAATTCCTTCAAAGTGTAAACACAGGTAGGCAGGACGGAGAAGAAGGTGTTTGCCACACCAGCATTCGTCGGGAGAGTTTTGGACACTAGGCCGTGACGTCACATTACATCTCTCCCAGCCTTGGGGAAACGACTCTTGGAGCATGACGTACATTTATAGTTGCCCTGTGAGCAGAGGGTGACGTTAAACTGGAGAGGGTGCAAAAAGGATTTAACAGGAGGCTAGATAGGCTGGAAATTCCTCATCAGAGTGTATGTGACATTAGAGAGGTTGATAAAATAATGGCAGACATTGATATGGTCAGTAGTGAATCTGTTATCTCCAGGGTCATGGAGTTGGACGCTAGAGATTCCAGGTATAAAGTGAGAGAGGGAAGATTTAAATGGGACCATGAGGAGCAGGTTTTGTACACAGAAGGCGCTAATTACATGGAACAAACTACCTACAGTGATGGCATAGGTCGGCACCATTGCAATATCTCTTGCACTGTGGAGAGGGAAGTTTTACAGGGACATGGGGCAAATAGAGGTAACTGAGAATGGTTTTGTTTGTCCACTTTGTCAGCATGGATGTGTTGGGCTGAAGGGCCTGTTTCTGTGCTGCACAACTCAGTGACAAAGTCTGTTGCTCTGGCAGAGTGGGACGGACAGTGTTAGTAGTGAGAAGGTTTGGGGGATGTAGAGAGGAGAGTGAATGGTTGAGGATGGGGCGGATGGAAAAGAATGTGCGGAAAAGTGAGATCACCTATTCCCAGGATCTGTAAGAGTCATTTCCACATGGGGATGTTCAAAGGGACCTGGGTGTCATTGTAAACAAATCACTTGAGTTAACATGCAGATACAACAAGTAATGAGAGGGGCAAACAGTATTTTGTCCTGTGATCCAGGAGGAGTGGAGAAGAGGGGTACAGATATCTCGGTGGGTTCTGTAGGGTCCTGGTGAGAGCACACCTTGAATGTAGTGTCCGTGTTTGGTCACACTTCCTCAGGAAGGATATCCCTGCAATAGAGGGAGTGCAGTGACTGTTCCCCGCACTGACTGTGCTGGTTCCAGGGATGGAGGGTTGGTTATGTGAGAGGACAGTGAGTGGACCGGGTCTGTATTTCTTGCAGTCAATGAGAAAACGAGGAAATCTGTTAAATTCTTTCAGGATGTGACAGACAGTAGGCAAGGAGTATCTTTCCCCTGAATGAGAGTTCCAAAACTGAGGAAAATACCCTCAGAATGAGGTGTAAATCGCAAACACGAGAGAATCTGCTGATGCTGGAAATCCAAAGCAACAAAAGATGCTGGTGGAACTCATGAGGACAGGCAGCCTGTATGCCAAAGAGTAAACAGTTAACACTTCGGGCCAAGACCCTTCCATCAAATCACAGTGTGAAGGTTCTCAGCCCAAAGCATCATTACTCTTTTACATCAGAATGCGGTGACATGCATTCAGGATGGAAATAGAATTATATCTCTTTAATCAGAAAATGAAGAATTTCTGTATTCGCTGTATAAGTAATCTGGAGCCTCAGGTGCTGGGTTGTGTCAAAGCTGAGATCACCAGTCTCTGGGAGAGTTTTCGTCACTCAGTCCATAAGGCCACAAGATATAGGAACAGAATTCAGCCATTTCGCCCATCGAGCCCGCTCTGCCATTTCATCATCACTGATCAATTTATCCTCTTATCTTCCCTTGTATCCCTTTATGCCCTGACCACTAAAGAATCTATGAATCTCTGCCTATACCCAGTGATTTGACCTCTCCTGCTGCCTGTGGCAAAAATTCCACCGATTCACCACTCTCTGGCTGAAGGAATTCCTCCTCCTCTCCATTCTGAAAGGATATTCTATTTTGAAGCTGGGTGGTCTGGCTTTAGACACTCCCACCACAGGAAAAATCCTCTCCACATCCACTCAATCAAGCCCTTCCACTATTTGATAGGTTTCAATTCGGTAACTCTTCTTTCTCCAACGTCACGGGGAAGAGAGGCCCAGAGCTATGAAACGCTTTTCATATGACAAGCCATTTAATCCTGGTAAAATTCTCCATTTGTGACGTCATGTCAGCAGAAAAAGTTCTGGATTTCAGAGATTTTTGTATTTTGGAATTATGGACAAATCTGTAAACCTCAATCATTAACCCATGCTATCCCAGGCACACAGATGCAAAATAAAGACAGATGTAAATTTAAAGCAGGAAAGTGGAACCTTACGAGGAGGTGAAGCCTGATTACAAGGCCTCAGAACATTGTACTCTCCAAATGGTCAAAATACAGCCAAGTAACAAGTTCGAAAATACCCACAACATGCAGTATTACAGTGCCTCTGATTATCTTCGTCCATGGGATAAACACAAGCTGGGTCTGATCAACCCTGGCTCGGTCACCTGGGCAAGAGAGTCTCATGATTAACGACCCGAAACCCCCAATGACCCCAGGTTGCAGTACTGATGATGTGTCCCTTTGCACACCCGGTTCTTTAAGCCAAGTGGGAGTCAGGCCACGTTAATGAAAGGCATCGGCTAGATTAAATTGGCTCCACTACACTACCCTATCCACCATAGTCCCACATATCTCACCATACTAAACTCCACAGCTTTATCTCTTCCAGCCTGACATATACATCCACCAGCCCTACCCTCAAACCCAATCCTAAGAAGGGGCACCCACCGCTTCTAACCCTGGCCACACACCCACAAACCCGAAGCCGAGTGTACGGAGGAGTAAGATCCAACAAAGGCAAGTGTTGGACCTGGTGGATGAAGGCATGGGCCGGATCAATGTGGCAGCGTTGCGTGAGACTGAATCGAGAGTGACGAGATGAAGAAGCACAAGAGGGGTGATTCTCCGACTGCCCGCATAATCTTTGTTATTTTGATTTTGTTCTGATAGTCCTCTGTCTATTTGAATATGTTGGTATAATTCATATTTAATTCCAGTGTTTCTTGTCAATGTTGTGTCTGATGAAATGTGTCTGTGAATGCTGCTACAAATCCGTTGTTCCTTTCTCCTGTGTGCATAAATAAACTCGATTTGAACTTTACTTTGAAATGTCCAAATCTCTCCTTCGCTCTCCTGCTGCCTTGTGTCATGAACTGAACGTCTTCGTGTTTAATTTTACAATATTTCATCTAATTTTATTTTCATACTGCTTTTGAAATTTGCGTTTCCCTTTTCAATTGCAGCCCGCACCCCCGCCTGTCTCTGCCCTCTGTCCTTCCTCCTGTATTAAACGCAGCGCGAACCGTCACACATTGGTGCCGCTTCCCATCCCCCAGCGTTCCGCTTGGTGATTCCTTTCTCCAAGCAGCCAATCGGAATGCTCAGCGTCACCATTCTAATTAACATACTATTTTGTGCGCTGCCTATTTAGTCCGAGCTCCGAACAGTTTCTGATTATTATTGTGTTTGAAACCGACGGGGAAGTGCCTGATCCTCCGAAACCCGCTCCCAAGAAGGGCGCCAAGAAAGCTCCGTCCAAACCGGCGAGCAAGTTTGGCAAGAAACGCAAGAGGTCGAGGAAGGACAGTTACAAAGTGATGAAGCAGGTTCTCCCCGACACCGGCATCTCCTCCAAGGCCATGAGCATCATGAAATCATTCGTGAACGATATCTTCGAGCTCATCGCGGGTGAGGCTTATCGCCTGGCCGACTACAACAAGCGGTCCACCATCAGCTCCCGGGAGACCCAGACCGCCGTGCGCCTGCTGCTGCCCGGGGAGCTGGCCAAGCACGCCGTTTCCGAAGGGACAATGGCGGTGACCAAGTACACCAGCTCCAACTGAAGACAAGTTTACTGACAAAACAAACGGGAAAATCAAAGAATCTTTTAAGAGCCACTCACGGTTTCATTAAAAGAATATTGCGACATGGACTTGAGGTAAGCTTGAAAATTGCTTTTTGATGCGCTCATTCAGAATCTTATCTCCGTTACTCAGAAATTGCTGTCCACTATTCAGCAGAATCCAGATTTCTCTGTTACATTCCTGCGTACTGCACAGGCATGGAATCATGACGCACTCCTTCCCTGTCATTTCCTCTCGGTCATCAGGTTTCTCTGAAGAAGACACTAATTATTGCTTCTGGTTTAATAACCGTGAAGAATGCGGTTCTTTGAGCTTTGTCCCATTTTTGTTACCTCTCTTAACCCCATTCCAACCCGAGAGCTGAACACTCACGGTTTGTTCAGACTGTATTTGTTAAAGCCCCACTTTCTGAAGGGCCATCCGTTGGTAAACTGACTTGAGTTTACACAATGACCGTCCGCGAACATTTATAAATTGAAAGAAATCGGTGAACTAAATCTCCAGACACCGTGGCAATATTAACTACACTTAGTTTAAATCTGTTTCACCAATCATAAACGTCCCGCTACATTTCTCCAGACTGTGTATGAAGGGAGAATACGCATATTTCCGGAAGCCAGAATTTTTCACGGTCAAGACTCCAAGTTTATTTCTGATTTATCAAATCTATCTGACGTTGTATGTGTTCAGGAAACCTGGCTTCCCACATTTAAATTCTTCCTTCCAGGATTATATTGTAATTAGGCGTGATAGATTATTTCGTAGAGAAGGTGCTATTGCAAATTTTATACAGAAAGGGAGAAGGCATACAGTTGTGGATGTGAATGAAATGTATGAGACACTTGTAGAAGTATTTGATTCAACAGGGAGCGACATTAAAGAGGTATATTATTATAACCATGGTGGAAAGCTTTCGATTGATGTGTTAGAGTATATGTAGCTCCAGCTCACTGAGGGTTGTATGGTTGGGGCTTTTAATGCATAGACTTCACTGTGGGCTTGTTCTCAGAATGATGGTGCTTGTTTGATTGCAGAAGAGTTTTAGATATTTCACTGTGTCTAACTGGTGGGAGAGTTATGAGATTTAATGTTCATAATAGTTCTGAAATTGCTGTAAATTTAACTTTGGTTTCAAACATTCATGCTGCAGTGAGTGAGTGGTATGTCATGGGAGATGAAACATTGGGGAGTGATCATTTTCCTCTATTTATAAGCCTGGGTTTAGACCAAGATGCCTCTTTGAGGAGGTGGAATTTCGGTAAAGCAAATTGGAGAAGTTTTAATGTTTTATGTGATGAATGGAACATCTGTTTGGATGGAATGGAGAGCATGATGTCGATTTCTGCAAAGAAAGGTTCTCACGTTATTCCTCAAATTTGCTGGAAGAGACTCATATTAAAAAGTGCATTAATAGGAGAAAATCTGTACCATGGTGGACGGAGGAGTGTGCAGAGGCAATTATTGAGAAAAATGTGGCATTTTGGAAAGTTAAGAAGTATCACTGTCCGCGTGATCTTATTAAGTGTAACAGGTCACAGGCCGTGGTGAGGAAAGTAATGAAGGTTGTGAAAAATATTTACTAGAGGTCATATTGTGCTAGAATTCGAAGGACTATTAAACTTGGAGGTGTTAGGGGAATGATAAAGAAAATGGGGGTGAGGGATTCATAGGGTCCCAGTATTGATTAAAGAAGGTGATACAATTGTGACTGAAACGGAGAGGGTTTAGTTACTGGCTTGGTCATTTGCTGTAACTCATAATCAAAATAATGAAGAGACTAAACAATGTAGGGATAAGCTGTTAAGTGAATACCCAGACTTGTTGGAAACCTGCTGTAGCAATGACAGTGATGTAGAGTTTTATTTGTGTGAATTTAGGAAAACGATTATTAATACTGGGCTGACGGCTCCAGGAAAGGATGATATATGTTATTGCATGTTTAAACGTATGGCCGGAGCTCTTTGGAGATAATATTACATTTTTGAATCCTATTTGGCATTCAGGCCATCATCCCTCCTCATGGAAAATTGCAATTGTAGTGTCTATTCAGGATCCTGGTAAACCCCTGTTGGATCCTCCTAGTTATAGATAAATATTCCTGATGTCCCATTTGTGTAAACATATGGGATATATGGTATTAGAGTGGTTGAATTATTTTTTGGAAAAGGGAGGGGACATGTTGTTGTTAATATACTGGATTAGTTTGAGGGGAGAAGTGCTGGTTCAACAGCACATGTCCCAAAAGCAGTCAATGTTTTTATGCAGAAATCTCAGCATCTACTTCAACACAGCAAGCTTCCAGAAACAATATAGTCAGTGGAAATGTCAATCCATCGCCTCCTATATTGTCGCGATGAGGCCACACTCAGGTAGGAGGAACAACACCTTGTATTCTTGCTGGTCAGCCTCCAATCTGATGGCATGAACATCGATTTCTTGATCGTCCGGTCATGCCTCCCCTCCCTCATCATTCCCCATCCACTTTTCCCTCTTGTCGCCTGCCCATCACCTCCCTCGGGTGTTTCTCCCCCCCCTTTCTTTCTTCCACGCCCTTCTGTTCTCTCCTATCAGACTCGCCCTTCTCCAGCCCTGTAGCTCTTTCACCAATCAACTTCCCAGCTCCTTACTTCATCTCTCCCTCTCCCAGTTCCAGTTATCACTTTGTGTTTCTCTCTCCCCTCCCCCACCTTTAAATTTACTCCTCATTGTTTGTTCCCCAGTCCTACTGAAGAATCTTGGCCCAAAATGTAAACTGTACTTTTATCCACAGATGCTGCCTGGCCTGCAGAGTTTCTCTAGCATTTTGTGTGTTCTTGGATTTCAATAACTGCAGATTTTCTCCTCTTTATTACTCAATGTCAACAGGCATTCTGTATGACAACTGTCGAAGTCTCACTGCAGATATGAAACTCGAGGTTCGGCAGATGCTGAGAATAAACTGCAAAGTAACACACAAAGTACTGCAGGAGCTCAGCAAGTCGGGCAGCATCTCAGCAGAGAAATAAACAGTCTAGGTAGGATGAAGTGTTTGGGCCCACAATATTCACGGTTTATTCCTCTGCATAGATGCTGCTGGGGCTACTGAGACCCGCCAGCATTTTGCAAACATAAACTTCTTTTTTTTCAGTCAATCAGTTTCCAGATGTTGCTGAACTTTCATTTGTAGCCTCATCCTCCTGCTCTGGTTCCCTCTTTCTACTCCCCATCAACTCGAACCTCCATCACATCTAGAGCCTCCTTTTTGCTGACCCCACTTGTTTCTGCTCCATCGAATATTTACCCACCATTCTGCTCATACCTTAGAGGAGAGTATTGTATTGCAACAGTCTGGCTGTGTGAGGCACGGCCCTTCAAAATCAGTGAAAATCACCCAAAACAGTGAATGGAGAAGGGCAGAGCCTATATTACCAGCAATATCGAGGAGCAGATAGGGAAACAGATTCTGGAAAGGTGTAAGAATAACAGAGTTGTCATGATGGGAAATTTTAATTTGCCAAATATAGATTAGCACCTTTCTAGAGCAAGGGTTTTTATGAGGTGGAGTTTGTTAGGTGTGTTCTGGAAGGCTTCTTGACACAATACGTAGTTAAGCCTACAAGAGGAGAGGCTGCACTTGATTTGAAATGAACTTGGTCAGGTGTCAGATCTCTCAGTAGGAGAGCATTTTGGAGATAGTGAATATAATCCTTTCTCCTTTACAATATCATTGGAGAGATATTCGGAGCAGACAAGTTAGAAAAGAATGTAATTTGAAAAATGGGAATTATGAGGCTATCAGACAGGAATTTGGAAACAAATGCTCTCAAGGAAAAGTACGGTAGTGTGGCAAATGTTCAGGGAATACTTGAGTGAAGTTCTGCAATAGTTACGTTCCCATGAGACACGGAAGTGATGGTAGTGTGCAGAAACTCTGGTGTACAAAGGCTGGTCAAGAAGAAAAGAAAACATTACTTCTTACTTCTCCTGACAGTAAGAGTGTTCACTTTGATTTGTAAATATGTGGATTTCATCTCCAGGCACAGTGAGGATATAAAATCCCCATTTGAATACACTCAGATATGAACTGATTGTTCATAGTCACAGTGCATTGATTACTCTTCACAAACATGTCTATCCAAATAGAAACTATTTGCGCCATTGCAAAATACTCCACTTGAGGTTCCTCCCCTCCCTGAATCACAATATATAGGGGACAACCACCTAAATCTGATACAGCAGCTCAAAGAAAGCAACTTCCATTTCTTTGTTACAGGTACATCTGATTTTTCTGAGTCTTTCTGAAGTAATTATTGTCAAGCATTAAATGTAGATGGCTTCATTGGTAAATTGGAAGATGAAGAAACAATTGATGGAGCTGTGGATAGTGTGGAGGACTGGCAATAAATACAGCAAAATGTAGATCAATTGCAGATATAGGCTGGGAAATGGCAAATGGAATTTGACCCAGATAAATGTGACGAATTGCACCTCAGTAAGGCAAATGCAAGACAGAACACTGTTATGGGCAAGGTCCTTTAGTGTTGCTGAGCAGAGAGATCATGGCATCCTAGTTCATTGCTAGTTGTAAGTAGCTACACAAGTTGGTATGTTGTTTAGAAATAGGCTTACAACATGCTTGTATTTATTATTCGAAGCATTTAGCTCAATAGTCATGTTCCTACTTTGTAAGACTCTCGTTGGGCCACATCTGGATGACTGCATACATTTCTGGTTGCCCCACACTTGGAAGGATGTGGAGGCTTTGGAGAGGGTGAAGAATATGTTTACCAGGATGCTGCTTCATTTAGAGGGTGTGTGCTATCACAGGAGGAGTAATAAAATGTTGTTTCCACTGGAGCTCCAAAGGCTGAGGGGTGATCTGATAGAGGATTGCAGGAAGATGGAGGGTATGGACATGGTATAGGCAGGAAGGATTAGTGTTTGGGTGTTTTTGATTTGCTTTATAGCTAGTTCATCACAACATTGTGGCCCTAATGGCCTGCTGTTGTGCTGTACTCTTCATTGTTCTATGTTCTCCTTAGTTCTCAAATTATTTTCATAGCAAACTGACCCATTTGACAGTTACCTTGTAGCTGTTGGTTAAATCCTTTGCGATTTACAATTTGCTATTTCTAAACTCAAGGTAAAGATTCCATTTAGTATTTTAAATCTCTCACAATATCATTAGACATTTTGGATCTTAAACCACAAAAGCAGCAATGACGTTAAATTAGTTTCGTCTTTCCATGTTCATGAGATGTTCTTCTGCACACCATTGATTTAACATGTGGTAATTTAATAGCACCTTTCTGTCAGCTTAAACAGTCTGACATATCACAGAAACAAACGTTTTCACTGATAGAACTGCCAATGATCAAATGACTTATCTTTAAACGCTTTAAACTCTTGTACATGAAAGTGGCTGAAGGCTCTGATATTCTCAATCCACCATGCCTGGTACAAATGATCAATCCATGGTCAAAGTCACTAAGATCTCATTTCTCTCCTATGTTGTTGTTTGGTCTCAACAACAAATGAATCTCTTGACCATTCTTGCATGCTTTTATGCATTAAGTTTCATCGACAATATTGGATGATGAGATATCGGCACTAACAAGAGTAATGGGATGTACGGGTGTTCCTAATAAAGTGGCCACTGAATGTACTATGCTCTGCTTGGGCTGTCCTGAACCATTTCTCTGTCATTGAGGTATTTTAGAAGTAGAGTTTCTGATAAATTGGAAACACAGCAACCAACCTCACACATGCAGCAATGTTATGCCCTGATAGAAAGGAAAATGACTCAAAACCAGGGAGAACTTGCCCATCTTTTCCAAGGTATATGGAAATCACTCAAGAGGCTTTAACATATCTGCCTGGATTCATTCAGGATGGCATTGAAATAGCATCCTAGAATTTGAACTGTTCACTCGATTGGACCTCAAACCCACGCTATAGCCTCAAGGAAATAATCACACCACCTTGTCACTCTTGACACTGTTAAGAACTCAGCATAGAAACAACTTTAGGGAAATGGAAAACAATCAGCTCAGCAAAGGCAGCAGTACAGGAACTTGCAGCTCATACTGAATGGAATCTAAATTCATACTCTCTGTGATTAAAGAAGAGAATAGTAAATTTAATGTTATTCTATCTACAATTGAAAGGTGTCCTGAAGTTGTCTTCAAGGCTACCAGAGTCTGTACTTCTGCAGATAATCTATTACCTTCAGTGACAGTGTCTGATTGTACAAGACAATATGTGGGAACCGAATTCAGCACAGATATACTATAGCCCATTGTTGAACACACACAACTTAAACTAGAAAAATACAGTATTGCCTTTAAAACTGATCTGATTTACTGTCCCAGCTATCCAAAGATAAGTCATCCTTGTCATATAGTAGTATGTCTGTATTCATTTTACCTGTATTCTCAGTTTTCTGAAATATCCTCCCTCTCAATTTGTAGTTTCCAAAAGTCATAGGAGCAGAATTAGGCCATTTAGAACCAACGGGTCTGCCCATCATTCCATTTTGGATGATTTATTATCCCTCTCAACCCCATTTGCTTCCCTTGCTGCGGAACCTATCACAAACATATTAATGAATAATCTATCAACCTCTGCTTTACCCATCCCCAATTACATAGCTTCACAGCTGTCTGTGGCAAGCAATTCCATAGATTCACCACCTTCTGGCTCGAGAAATTCCTCCTCATTCCTGTTGTAAAGGGACATACTTCTACTCCAAGGCTGTACCGTCTGGTCCCAAACTCCCCCACCACAAAATACATCCTCTCTACTTCGGCTCTATTTAGGTCTTCCAATATCCATAAGCTTTCAATGTCCTTCTTTTCTCTTTACCAGAGCTATCAAAAGTGAGATTTCTTCCTCCAGATAATTGCCTTCCAAAAAACTCTTGTCATCCTGGTGTTTCTCCTGCTGATTGTTAACACTGAGTTTTCCAATGCCCGAGGGGTCAGACGACTTGATATCAGATTAAATGGTAATGCAGAGGGAATTTCTTCACAGGTAGGATTGTCTTAGCTCCACTTCTTTAACCAAACGAAACAACATTCCTCTGCAACTTGCTCCAACCACAGATCATTGATCGCACAAAGCACATAAAACTAAATATTGTCAAAAATAAGTGCATAAAATATAACTCACAATGCATGCAGTGTGCAGCACATTAAAAAACAACTAACAGTAGAGAGCTCACTGTCCTGTGATGAGAGGTCGGTTGTGGCAGGGCATTCATTGGTTTTGTAACCTAATGGAAGAAGCCTATTACCCAGTCTAGCAGTCGTAGTCCTCAAGCTGCAATGCCTCCTTCTCGATGATTATAAGTCAAAGAGATTGGGAGATATGTGCCAGGGATCCTCAATGATGCTTTGGGCTTTGACTAAATCAAATGTGTCAGATAATTAATATTCCAAACAACATTTTATTTAAAGTCAAACATCTATTTTTTGATATAATGAACATACTGAAATGCAATATAAAACATTAATTTTTCCAACTCAAATTGAGTTTATTCTTATTATCATAAGTTCAGTGAGGTACGGGTTCAGTGCCAAGGAAAATTTGCATGCAGCAACATCACAAAGATGAAGGGACAGACAGCACACAGAATATAGATTATGCATTAGGTCTACCTTAAGTCATGCCATATGCAATAAAGTCGATTTGCCATCATGAGTATATATTTTCAGAAGTTAATTGGCTGGAATAGTAATGAATGGGAGATTGGTTTGACTAGACAAAATAGATGAATGTCACTTGAGGCAGGCATCCCCAAGAGTGCTGAAAACATTGTCAATTACAATTTCCCACGAGACGTTACTCACGGACAGTTATAGAAAATCGTGTAGGTCTTGTAATGGAAATGTTCCCATGATAGTTCAGGGTTTATTCATCAAGAAGATACTTTGATTGATGTACCAGTTGGGTGGGAGGTGGACGGGGTAATATTTTGGTAATATTTTCTGAGGAGCTGACTGGTCAAACTAAATAGTGAGAACTGGTGCCGAATACTTTCCTGTGTTCAATGGTGGGTGAGGTTCACCAATGACGGACTGGGCCATATTTAGTACATATTACAGGCTTTTCCGTACAATGGCATTGATGCTTCCATATCAGGCCAAGATGAAACTAGTCAATAAACTCTCTAACAGACATCTGTCGAAATTAATCAACGTTTCAGATAATAATTCAAATTTTGTCAAGCTTCCAAGAAAGCATAGCGTTTTTGGTGACATTCCAAATCTCCTCAAATTCCTATTGAAATATAGCCGCCGTCACACCTTCTTTACAGCTGTATCAATATTTTGGGTCCAGGTTAGCTCCTCGGACATACTGGCACCCAGGATCTTAAAATAGCTCCCTCACTGCATTTCTGATCCCTCCATGAGGATCAGTGTGTGTCATTCACTCAACTATTATGTGTCATCTGTCCTCATACCCGAACTCCGGAAAACACGTTGAGGAATTCTTCCATGGGCAAAAAGTCAATGGTCTGAGATAACTGAGCAGCAAGTTGACTTCACAATTCTTTGTTAATTGTCAATTCAAATATGAGCGAAAGTCTGAGAATCAGATTCCCACGACACAATAGGTGACTTTGTGGTTTGTTAGAAGTAAAGGTCTGTTACGATCTATTAAGAACAGTGCATTCCAGTGATCCACTACTCTCTGAATAAATAAAACCCTACGCCTCACATGCCCTTTGAACACACGCCTTCTCACTTTAAATGCTTGCCCTTTGGTATTTGACATTTCAACCCCGGGAATCAGATACTCCCTGTCTACTCTATCTATGCCTCTTTTAAACTTAGAAATCTTCATCGGAATTCCCCTCAGGCTATGGTGCTCCAGAGGAAACAACTCACCGTCCTTTCCAATTGTATCCAGTCTCAATTGTAAGCCAGATTGACGCTGTGGAAATACAGCTCCAGAAATATGATTTTTATTTCTGCAAGGAGCATGTGTGTGTGTGGCAAATATCCGTCGACATTTCCTGGTACATGCTTCAGAGCATCGACTGATGATAAGAGGATGCTCACCATGACACTGGAGTAAACTCCAGATGTCTCCTTCTCCTGTGTAGTAAAGGACTTCAATTTGCTGCAGGTTCTGAGTTATCATAATTCGAAAATGAGCAATGCTAAAAGTTCAGGTGCAACTGTTCTATTTAAATTTTCTGCCCATTACACTACTGGTGTTTTGGCAGCAATAAAGGTCTTCCTTCTTTGGCTGTGTTCAGGGCTTCCTTCATCATGTCAGTGTTACGCCTGTGACAATAGACAATAGGTGCAGAAGTAGACCATTCAGCCCTTCGAGCCTGCACCGCCATTTTGAGATCATGCCTGATCAATTACTATTAATACCCTGTTCCTGCCTTGTCCCCTAATCCCTTGATTCCCCTTTCCATAAGATACCTATTTAGCTCCTTGAAAGCATCCAGAGAATTGGCCTCCACTACCTTCCGAGGCAGTGCATTCCAGACCCCCACAACTCTCTTGGAAAAGAAGTTTTTCCATAACTCTGTACTAAATGACCTTATTTAATGATCCTCTTTTTAAAACGTTTTTTATTGCGTTTTCAAATAATTACAGAAAGAAAAACAAATATACCCTTAGCCCCTCCCCTCTAACAACCCTACAGAAAAAAAGAAAATGAAAAAAAAGAAAGAAAGCGGGAGTGCCTGTATATCTGAAGATCCCCACATGCTCCACGGAGTTCGTAATAACTTTATTATATATACGTATTTCTTTCCCCAAATAACCAATTATTTTATCTTCGGAGCAGTCATTTGAGATCTTAAGCTGTGTTGCCTTTAAGGCATTTGTTTAGTTTATTATACTTTTGCTTTAGTAATTGGTTTGTTAACATTTTCTAGTTAAAGTTAAGGTTGTTTAAAGTAAATTCGTTTTCTGTGATATATAGCGGCATGCGATGACGTCACTCCCGGTTTCGCCGTGTGTTGTGGGAGAATACCGGTTTGGAGAAACAGGAAGGAGGGGGCTTATGTGTACAGTATCAGCGCGAGAAAAGTTTTCTTTCTACGCATGAGAAACATTAGTGAATCAACGCCCTAAGTTCATGAGATAATCGATATGTTGAATTAAAAATGTTAACGCTGATTCTGTTAAAAGTAATGATGATTGATAAAGTTTATGTTTTTTGTTATTTAAAGAGTTGCGGATAGTTTGTGTTGAAATGTATTTAAAGCCAGTCAATGGCGTGGGTAGATTCTGACTGTATGTTGCAGTTTAATGTAAGATTGTTGTTGTCGTTTTACTTTTGCACGTGTTTATGATGTAAATGTGATGTCAAGAAGGAAACAAATACAGTATATTTTTTGTATTGTTTTATCAACAGTTTTCACCATACCTTAATGTGGAAGAGTGAACAGTAAATGGTTAATCTTACTGGGACCGCCTCATTGATTGGTTTATGCTTGGTGTTTAGTTCAGAGTTATCTTACAGCTGTGCGAGAACACTACATAAGCATTTACGAGAATGACACCATCTGATTTCAAATCCCAGAAAATCCTGCAGTCTCGTTCCTGCAGTTCTTCCATTGGAGTGAAAATCATATAGTTATTGGAGATGATGTATGTTGCCGTATGTCGATTACAATAATGACATTTGTGCTGTTCATTTTTTTCAGACAGCTGCACCATAGACCCTGAAAGTGACATCAGGAATATCTTCTCCGCAAGTTACAGTGAGCATCTGGGTTAAATCTGATCAACAGCACAAGGTCAGAAACTTAGTGTCACTACCAAAAGTTCCAGCCAATAGAAGTTCAACACTGTATAATGTGTGTTAAAGAAATGTGAAATAGTGCAACACTTGTAATAATAATTAACAATCAATGAAACATACAAACAATGAGTTCTTCATTAGCATTTATTATAAGACTGGAAGTGGTTACTACTGATATTGGCAACATTTATTCACCATACCTAATATCTGTGCTCTTGAGATTGTCCCCATTAAACACAAAATTATTAAAAAATAATTAATTTTAGACGTACTTATTTAAGACCATATGACATAAGAGCAGAATGAGATAATCGGGCCCATTGAATCAGCTCTGCCATTCAATCACTGATGATCCTTTGTTTTATCTCCTCCTCAACCCCATGAGAAAGTAAGGATACATGGGATCCAAGGAGACATTGCTTTGTGGATCCTGAACTGACTTACCCCCAGAAGGCAAAATGTGCTTGGAGACGGGTCATATTCTGCATGGAGGCCAGAGTCCAGTGTTGTGCCTCAGGGATCTATTCTGGGACTCCAACTCTTCGGGATTTTTATAAATTACTGAGATGAGGTAATTTAATGAGATGAGGCATTAATAAGATGCAAAACTGGGCTGAGAAATGGTAGATGAAGTTCAACCCAGATAAGTGTGGCCTGGTTCATTTTGGTAGGTCAAATATGATGGCAGAATGTAGAGTTAATGCCTAGACTCTTGGCAGTGAGGAGGATCAGAGGGATCTTGGGGTCCCAGGCCCAAATTTTCTTTAAATAACTATTTATGGTTCTTAGTAATTGTTCCATCCAAATAAGTAAGTTTATTTCTTACAATTTTAAAAGGAAGGTTAGTATTAATTGATACTAAATGATTCAATAGAATAAGTTCACTCTTATCCTGAATACTGACTAAAACAGGAGACAAAAGAATGTACGATAGCTAATAAAGTCTCAACATTAGGAATATAAAGCAAAAGGTCATCGGCATAATGCAAAATTTCTAAGGTAAGGACATGTTCGGCACAGCTTTGTAGGCTGGAGGGCCTGTATTGTGCAGTAGTTCCGTGTTTCTATGTTTCCTCAACATTTCATGTCCCTCCACCAATATTCCTAATATCTGCAAACCTGGCAGGAAAGCCATCTATTCCTTCATCTAAGTCATTATTTACAGCATAAAAATAAGTGGCCCCATAGGAACCCTGCGGATCACCACTAGCCACTGGCAGCCAACCAGAACAGGATCCATTTATTCCCACTCGCTGCCTCCTACCAATCAGCCAATGTACTACCCATGTTAGTAACATTCTTGTAATACCATGGGCTCTTAATTAAATGCGCAGCCTTCTGTGTGGCACTTGTGTCAAAGGACTGCTTAACGCCCAGATATACAAAATACACTGCATCCCCTTTATCTATCCTACTGGCATTCTCATTAAATTATCGCAAAAGGTACATATTTTTAGCCAGATGGTGGTGGAATTATGGAATTCGTTGCCACATACAGTGTGGAGGCCCAATCATTGAAGGTGCTTAAGGAGGAGATTGATAGGTATCTAATTAGTCAGTGTATCAAGGGATATGGGGAAAAAGTCGGAAATTGGATCTAGATGGGAGAATAGTTCAGCTCATGGTGGAGTGGCAGAGCAGATTCAATGGGTCGAATGGCCTCCTTCTGCACCTTTACCTTGCTTGAAATGTAATATGAATTATTAATAGAGTAAACGAATAGACTATAAAGAGACAGTACTTAGCTCATGACGAATTAATGTTGTCACAAATAAAGTGACTATGAATCACTGATTATTTCTACTTGGCATAATTTATAATTATTTAATTATTTCTGGTTAAATATTGCTATATTTCTACAGAATTCCTGCTTAGTATGAATGTAACGAGACCCAATTTCCTTCGGGATCAATAAAGTATGTCGTTCAGTCTGTCTGTCTGACTGAAGTTTCTGGCAGACTGAATTCCTTCCGATGGATCATTGCTGGGAGTGCTCGTTCCATTTGGGCAGCTCGCCATCTACAACACAAGTTCAGAAATATTCATTTGTTACTGAAAGCATAGTACCTTAAAACCTGGAATACAACAAATGATTAATATTGAATAGGATAAAAAAAACCTGACACATAAAGGTTTGGACCAAGAGGAAGTGGATTATGATGAATGTTAAATTGTGCCAATGCTTGAAATAAGGGATGGCAATAAATAAAGGGCTGCAAGAAGACCACAGACATGTCATCAGGTTTGAAGGACCATGTGCCTCAATGACCCTGAGTTCTATGTTGTCTGGAGTCAGGGCCTTCTGCTTTAGCTCTTGGTAGTATCAGCCATACCTAACAGGTCAATAAGTAGAGGCCAGGCGAAGAGATGTCCATGGGTCCTGCCCGTTCGGGGTTTCAGTTCAGCAATAAAAATTCAGACTGGTAAATAAAAACTGGTCTGGAAAAGCAATAAAGAATAATTCTACATCTGAGTGTAACTGTATTCCTGAGTCTCCACATGAAATGCATACTAGACAGTAGAGAAAACTAAGTGGAAGTACTGACATGATGAAGGAAGCCCTGGACACAACCAGAGAGGAAGACCTTTATTGCTGCCAAAAACACCGGTAGTGTAATGGGCAGAAAATATAAATAGAACAGTTGCATTTGACTTTCAGCATTGTTTGTTTTCGAATTATGATAACTCAGAACTTGTAGTAGGATGCAGAAAATTTAATTCCTTTACTGCACAGAAGAAAGAGACATCTGGAGTTTACTCCAATGTCGTGGTGAACATCCTCTTATCATCAGTCGTGTGCTCTGAATCATGCACCAAGAAATGCTGCTTGATATTTGCCACACACACATACTCCTTGCAGAAATAAAAATCTTATTTCTGGAGCTGTATTTCCTCAGTGTCAGCTTGGCTTACAATTGAGACTAGATACAACTATTGTATTATACAATATTAATTAAAGTTCATAATGTGCTCCTTTGTTGCCTTTACATAGATCTAGTTTTATCAAGAGAACAGAAACATTCCCCGACATGTGACACAGCAGACTCTGCTTAGCTAATATTATAGACTGATTACTTTTGTTGAAAGTTATCAATATACGTTATCAAATGACAAATTTAATTAAATTACAAAGCACTTCAAATCACTTCAACAGGACTGACGATTTGGTATTCACTTAATGAGTGACATGTCAACAGAAACATTGAGAAAGTTTGTAGTATGATACCAAAGCAAAACGGATTATTGTGTAATGTGGGCATTGATTGCAAATTGATTGGAACTCATTGTCCTGTAATTCTGTTTGAGGCATCATGGTCGTGGAATTATGGAATTCGTTGCCACATGCAGTGTGGAGGCCCAATAATTGAGGGTGTTTAAGGAGGAGATTGATGGGAATCTAATTAGTCAGGGTATCAAGGAATATGGGGAAAAAGTCGGAAATTGGAGATGGGAGAATACTTAAGCTCATGGTGAAGTGGCGGAGCAGACTCAAGGGGCCGAATGGCCTACTTCTGCTCCTTTACTTTGTCTTGTCTTGACATGTGAATTATTAATATAGTAAATGAATAGACTAAACTCAGAAACAGTGCTTAGCTGATAACGAATTAATGTTGTCACGAATAAAATGACTATGAATCACTGATTATTTCCACGGCATAATTTATTATTATTTAATTATTTATGGTTTCATATTTCTATATTTCTACGTGGGCTTTTCCGCCGGCTTTCACTATTACGCTGTTACAGGAGTTCTAGCCTTTCTTCTGGTGCGTCTCCAGGAGCTGTTCCCCAGACCCTCTTTTATCCCCACTCATAGGGTCTCAGATGTCACTCAGGGTGGAATGATGCCATCCCCTAACCTGCCCACGTTGCCTGAGGGCATCCACGAAGCATAGTATTCAATACACAATTCCGCCTCCAAGAAACAATGACCTTTTCCGTGGCTTTGTATCGCTGGGGGCTAGGACATTCCAAACTTCTCTCACTCATTTCCTGGGTCTCCTACCCTGACTTAATAGCGATCTTGCAATTCTCAAAAAGGAAGAGGGAGAAAACAGAGAACTATCGGCCTGTCAGCCTGACATCGGTGGTGGGAAAGATGCTGGAGTCCATTATTAAGGATGAAATTGTGGCATATCTAGATAGCAGTGACAGGATTGGGCCAAGCCAGCATGGATTTACCAAGGGTGAATCATGCTTGACTAATCTGTTGGAGTTTTTCGAGGATGTAACCAGAAAGTTAGACGGGGGAGATCCAGTGGATGTAGTGTACCTTGATTTTCAGAAGGCATTTGATAAGGTCCCACATAGAAGATTGGTGGGTAAAATCAAAGCTCATGGCATCGGGGGGAAGGCATTGACATGGATAGAACACTGGTTGGCAGATAGAAAGCAAAGGGTAGGTGTGAATGGGTGTTTCTCAGAATGGCAGGTGGTGACTAGTGGGGTGCCACAGGGCTCGGTATTGGGACCACAGCTGTTTACCACTTACGTTAATGATTTGGATGAAGGCATATAAAATAACATCAGCAAATTTGCTGATAATACTAAGCTGGATGGCAGTACGACATGTGATGAGGATGCTGGGAGAATTCAGGGTGACTTAGATAGGCTGGCTGAGTGGGCAGATACTAGGCAGATGGCGTTTAATGTGAATAAGTGTGAGGTTATCCACTTTGGGAGTAAGAACAGGAAGGTAGATTATTATCTGAACGGTTTAGAGTTGGGTAAGGGAGCAATACAAAGAGATCTCGGAGTCCTTGTTCATCAGTCACTGAAGGTGAATGAGCAAGTACAGCAGGCAGTGAAGAAGGCTAATGGAATGTTGGCCTTTATTGCAAAGGGAATTGAGTAGAAGAGCAAGGAAATCCTCCTGCATTTGTACAGAGCCCTGATGAGACCTCACCTGGAGTATTGTGTACTGTTTTGGTCTTCAGGGTTAAGGAAGGACATCCTGGCTGTAGAGGAAGTGCAGCGTAGATTCATGAGGTTAATTCCTGGGGTGTCTGGACTGTCTTACGCAGAGAGGTTAGAGAGACTGGGCTTGTACACGCTGGAATTAAGGAGATTGAGAGGGGATCTGATTGAAGCATGTAAGATTATTAAGAGATTGGACTAGATAGAGGCAGGAAATATGTTCCAGATGCTGGGAGAGTCCAGTACCAGAGGGCATGGTTTGAGAATAAGGGGTAGGTCATTTAGGACAGAGTTAAGGAAAAGCTTCTTCTCCCAGAGAGTTGTGGGGGTCTGGAATGCACTGCCTTGGAAGATAGTGGAGGCCAATTCTCTGGATGCTTTCAAGAAGGAGCTAGATAGGTATCATGGATAAGGGAATCAAGAGATATGGGGACAAAGCAGGAACAGGGTATTGATAGTAATTGATCAGCCATGATTTCAAAATGGCGGTGCAGGCTTGTAGGGCCGAATGGTCTACTGCACCTATTGTCTATTGTCACAGGCGTAACACTGACATGATGAAGGAAGCACTGAACACAGCCAGAGAAAGAAGACCTTTATTGCTGCCAAAAACACCAGTAGTGTAATGGGCAGAAAATATAAATACAACCGTTGCACGTGAACTTTTAGCATTGCTCATTTTTGAATTATGATAACTCAGAACTTGTAGTAGGATGCAGCAAATTGAAGTCCTTTACTACACAGGAGAAGGAGACATCTGGAGGTTACTCCAGTGTCATGGTGAACACCCTCTTATCATCAGTCGATGCTCTGAAGCATGTACCAGGAAATGTCGATGGATATTTGCCACACACACACATGCTCCTTGCAGAAATAAAAATCATATTTCTGGAGCTGTATTTCCACAGCGTCAGTCTGGCTTACAATTGAGACTGGATACAATTGGAAAGGACGGTGAGTTGTTTCCTCTGGAGCACCATAGCCTGAGGGGAATTGCGATGAAGGTTTATAAGTTTAAAAGAGGCATAGATAGAGTAGACAGGGAGTATCTGATTCCCGGGGTTGAAATGTCAAATATCAAAGGGCAGGCATTTAAAGTGAGAAGGCGTGTGTTCAAAGGGCATGTGAGGCGTAGGGTTTTATTTATTCAGAGAGTGGTGGATCACTGGAATGCACAGTTCTTAATAGATCTTAACAGACCTTTACTTCTAACAAACCACAAAGTCACCTGTTGTATGTTCGGAATCTGCTTCTCAGACTTTCGCCCATATTTTCCTGTGAATTGACAAGAAACAAAGAATTGTGAATTCAACTTGCAGCTCAGTTATCTCAGACCATTGACTTTCTTGCCCATGGAAGAATTCCTCACCGTGTTTTCCGGAGGTCGGGTTTGAGAATATAGAGTTCGGGTATGAGGACAGATGACACATTAGAGTTGTGTGAATGACACACACCAATCCTCATGGAGGGATCAGAAATGCAGTGAGGGAGCCATTTAAAGTTCCTGGGGGCCAGTGTGTCCGAGGAGCTAACCTGGACCCAACATATTGATACAGCTGTAAAGAAGGTGTGACGGCGGGTATATTTCAATAGGAATTTGAGGAGATTTGGAATGTCACCAAAAATGCTATGCTTTCTTGGAAGCTTGACAAAATTTGAATTATTATCTGAAACATTGACAAATTTCTACAGATGTCTGTTAGAGAGTATATTGACTGGTTTCATCTTGGCCTGATATGGAAGCATCAATGCCATTGTACGGAAAAGCCTGTAATATGTACTAAATATGGCCCAGTCCGTCATTGGTGAACCTCACCCACCATTGAACACAGGAAAGTATTCGGCACCAGTTCTCACTATTTAGTTTGACCAGACAGCTCCTCAGAAAATATTACCAAAATATTACCCCGTCCACCTCCCACCCAACTGGTGCATCAATCAAAGTATCTTCTCGATGAATAAACCCTGAACTATCATGGGAACATTTCCATTGCAAGACCAACACGGTTTTGTATAACTGTCCGTGAGTAACGTCTCGTGGGAAATTGTAATTGACGTTGTTTTCAGCCCTGTTGGGGATGCCTGCCTCAAGTAACATTCATCTATTTTGTCTAGTCAAACCAATCTCCCATTCATTACTATTCCAGCCAATTAACTTCTGAAAATATATACTCATGATGGCAAATCGACTTTATTGCATATGGCATGACTTAAGGAAGAGCTAATGCATAATCTATATTCTGTGTGCTGTCTGTCCCTTCATCTTTGTGATGTTGCTGCATGCAAATTTTCCTTGGTACTGAATCCGTACCTCACTGAACTTATGATAATAAGAATAAACTCAATTTGACTTGGAAAAATTAATGTTTTTTTATTGCATTTCTGTATGTTCATTATATCAAAAAATAGATGTTTGACTTTAAATAAAATGTTGTTTGGAATATTAATGATCTGACACATTTGATTTAGTCAAATCCCAAAGCATCATTGAGGATCCCTGGCACATATCTCCCAATCTCTTTGACCTATAATCATCGGGAAGGAGGCACTGGAGCTTGAGAACTATGACTGCTAGACTGGGTAATAGCTTCTTTCATTAGGTTACAAAACCAATGAATGCCCTGCCACTCCCGACCTCTCATCACAAGACAGTGAGCTCTTTACTGTTAGTTGTTTTTTTTAATGTGCCGCACACTGCATGCATTGTGAATTATATTTTATTCACTTATTTTTGACAATATTTAGTTTTATGTGCTTTGTGCGATCAATGTTCTGTGGTTGGAGCACGTTGTAGAGGAATGTTGTTTCGTTTGGTTGTATATCTGTAAAGAAAATTCAACAATGAACACTGTTAAAGAAGTGGAGGTAAGACAATCCTACCTGTGAAGAAATTCCCTCTGCATTACTGTTTAATCTGGTTTCATGACGACTGGACATTTGGGCTTTGGAAAACTCAGTGTTAACAAGCAGCAGGAGAAACACCAGGACGACAAGTGTTTTTTGGAAGGCCATTATCTGGAGGAAGGTATCTCACTTTTGATAGCTCTGGTAAAGAGAAAAGAAGGACATTGAAAGCTTATGGATATTGAAAGACCTAGATAGAGTTGAAGTAGAGAGGATGTATTTTGTGGTGGTGGAGTTTGGGACCAGACGGTACAGCCTTGGAGTAGAAGTATGTCCCTTTACAACAGGGATGAGGAGGGATTTCTCGAGCCAGAAGGTGGTGAATCTTTGGAATTGCTTGCCACAGACAGCTGTGAAGCTAAGTGATTGGGGATGTGTAAAGTGGAGATTGATAGATTATTCATTAGTATGTTTGTGAAAGGTTCCTGACCAGGGGAAGCAAATGAGGTTGAGAGGGATAATAAATCAGCCAAAATGGAATGGTGGGGCAAACCCTTTGGGTTTAAATGGCCTAATTCTGCTCCTATGACTTTTGGAAACTACAAATTGAGAGGTAGAATATTTCAGAAAACTGAGAATACAGGTAAAGTGAATACAGACATCCTTCTATATGACAAGAATGACTTATCGTTGGATAGCTGGGACAGTAAATCAGATCAGTTTTAAAGGCAATACTGTATTTTTGTAGTTTTAAGTTGTGTGTGTTCAACAATAGGCTATAGTATATCTGTGCTGAATTCAGTTCCCACATATTGTCTTGTACAATCAGATACCTGTCACAAGGTAATAGATTATCTGCAGAAGTACAGACTCTAGTAGCCTTGAAGACTACTTTAGAACACCCTTCAATTGTAGATAGAATAACATTAAAATTACTATTCTCTTCTTTAATCACAGAGAGTTTGAATTTAGATTCCATTCCGTATGAGCTGCAAGTTCCTGTACTGCTGCCTTTGCTGAGCTGATTGTTTTCCATTTCCCTAAAGTTGTTTTTATGCTGAGTTCGTATCAGTGTCAAGTGTGACCAGGTGGTGTGATTCTTCCCTTGAGTCTATAGAATGGGTTCAAGGTCCAATCTTGTGAACAGTTCAAATTCTAGGATGCTATTTCAATGCAGCTCTGAAGCAATCCAGACAGAGATGTTAAAGCCTCTTGAGTGATTTCCATGTACCTTGGAAAAGATGGGCAAGTTCTCCCTGGTGTTCAGTTCTTGTCCTTTCTATCAGTGTCATTATCAATCACATTGTCGTAACGTTGCTGCATGAGTGAGATTGGATGCTGTTTTTTCAATTTATCAGAAACTCTACTTCTAAAATACCTCAGTGACAGAGAAATGGTTCAGGACAGCCCAATCAGAGCATAATACATTCAGTGGCCACTTTATTATGGACACCCGTACATCCCACTACACTTGTTAGTGCCGATATCTCATCATCCAAAATTTTCGATGTAACTTAATGCATAAAAGCATGCAGGAATGGTCAAGAGATTCATTTGCTGTTGAGACCAAACATCAGCATAGAAGAGAAATGAGATCTTAGTGACCTTGACCATGGATTGATCACATGTGCCAGGCAGGGTGGTTTGAGAATCTCAGAACCTTCAGCGACTTTCATGTACAAGAGATTCCAGCGTTTAAAGATAAGTCATCTGATCTTTGGCAGTTCTATGGGTGAAAATATTTGTTTCTGTGATATGTCAGACTGTTTAAGGTGACAGAAAGGTGCTATTAACTCAAATTACCACATGTTAAATCAATGGTGTGCAGAAGAACATCTCATGAACATGGAATGTCGAAACTAATTTAACGTCATTGCTGCTTGTGTAGTTTAGGAGCCAACATGTCTAATGATATTGTGAGAGATTTAAAATTCTAATTGGAATCTTTACCTTGAGTTTAGAAATAGCAAGTTGTAAATTGCAAAGGATTTAACCAACAGCTACAAAGTAACAGTAAAACTTGTCAGTTTGCTATGAAAATGCTTTGAGAACATAGAACAATGAAGAGTACAGCACAACAGCAGGCCATTTGGGCCACAATGTTGTGATGAACTAGCTATAAAGCAAATCAAAAACACCCAAACACTAATACTTCCTGCCTATACCATGTCCATACCCTCCATCTTCCTGCAATCCTCTATCAGATTACCCCTCAGCCTTTGGAGCTCCAGTGGAAACAACATTTTATTACGCCTCCTGTGATAGCACACACCCTCTAAATGAAGCAGCATCCTGGTAAACATATTCTTCACCCTCTCCAAAGCCTCCACATCCTTCCAAGTGTGGGGCGACCAGAACTGTATGCAGTCATCCAGATGTGGCCCAACGAGAGTCTTACAAAGTAGGAACATGAGAATTGAGCTAAATTATTTGAATAATAAATGCAAGCATGTTGTACGCCTATTTATAAACAACATACCAACTTGTGTAGCTACTTACAACTAGCAATGACCTAGGATGCCATGATCTCTCTGCTCAGCAACACCAAAGGACCTTGCCCATAACAGTGTTCTGTCTTGCGTTTGCCTTACTGAGGTGCAATTCGTCACATTTATCTGGGTCAAATTCCATTTGCCATTTCCCAGCCTATATCTGCAATTGATCTACATTTTGCTGTATTTATTGCCAGTTCTCCACACTATCCACAGCTCCATCAATTGTTTCATCATCTGCCAATTTACCAATGAAGCCATCTCCATTTAATGCTTGTCAATAATTATTTCAGAAAGACTCAGACAAATCAGATTTACCTGTAACGAAGAAATCGAAGTTGCTTTCTTTGAGCTGCTGTATCAGATTTCGGTGGTTGTCCCCTATATATTGTGATTCAGGGAGGGGAACAACCTCAAATGGAGTATTTTGCAATGGCGCAAATATTTGGATAAACATGTTTGTGAAGAGTAATCAATGCACTGTGACTATGAACAAACAGTTCATATCTTAGTGTATTCAAATGGGGATCTTATATACTCACTGTGCCTGGAGATGAAATCCACATATTTACACAATCAAAGTGAACACTCTTACTGTTAGGAGAAGTAAGAACCAAGATGCACTTATACCTCATCCGTAGCATGGACTCTCAAATTGCACCGTCCACTGCAATCTTGGTCAGCAACCAATAATTTCCTATCTTTTTCCTTCCTGTGTTCCTCAGGAGTAGAGTGACATTTGTGATTTCCCGGTCACGGGGAGCAATTCCTGACTAATTATTCTTGCACTGTGAATGCCTTCACAATCGCTTCAGCCTCTTTTTGCGAATCCGTGATGTCTTGTCCATCCACCGTCAGGATTTACAACTCTCCAAGCAATATCTCCTTATTAAAAGTGATGATACTCAATGCCGCCCAGGCTTCAATTTCTGGCATCTCTTCATGTCGGAAAACATTGGAGACTGACACAAAGTACGTGTACAGTTCTCTGCCGTTTCAGTGTATCTGACAACTTCTCCAGTGTCATTTCCCAGAGGTCCAATATCCATTCTACACTCTCTTTTACTGTTTATACATCTGTAAAAGTACTCTTTGTATCCTCTTTAATATTCACAAAAAGAATTAGGTTTAATATCACTGCTATATGTCTTGAAATGTGTTATGCTCGAGAAGTACATCGTAATACATTATAATAAAACCAGTAAATCACAGTTAGATTTCTATAAAAATAGTATAAAAAAGTTAAATAAGTAAGAAATCCGATGTCAGATGGGAAGAGGCTGTCGCTGAACTATTGAGTGTGTGCCTTCAGGCTCCTGTACCTCCTCCATGATGGTAGAAATGGGAAGAAGGCATGTCCTGGGTGGTGGTGGTCCTTCATGATGGATGCTGCCTTTTTGAGGCAGCGCTCGTCAGTGATGTCATGGATGCTATTATTTCATCCATACTTTTCCTTAATTCTATTGCAATTATTCTGCACATTATTCTACACCTTCTGCATTATTAATGTTTTACCTTATCCTACCTCATTACACTGTGTAACGATATGATTTGATTTGTCTCAAGGGTATACATGCAAAAACATTCACTATTGCGGTACCTATGGCAATAATAAAAACATTCCAATTCCAATCTGTTGAACCCACTTCCCTGCTATTTATTGAAATACTGTCCACAGCCCTAGTTATGTGATTTGTCAGGACTTCAGACCTAGCATGTCTCAGCTGGAACCTGTCCAATCAAATCATCTCCATCCTTCCGCAATAGTGGAAGCAAAGTACCATGAATCTAAGCATTCTTCTCTTCCTCCAGCCAGCCCTCCTGTCACCCGCAGCCATTGGATCGTCTTGACTTAAGGAGGGACAGCTGTAGCCTAATAGGGGGCAGGTGTTTATAAGGGACTCGGGGACTGAGCCTGGGTGTGGGTTGTCCTACTCCGAAGCCGGTTTAACCCGATCTGTACCTGGGCTGCCGGCTCTGAATTCTGCTCTTTCCCTGGTTGCCGGCCTGCTCGGAATCCTGTTTTGCCCTGTTGCCGGCCTCTTCTGCATATGTTCTGTCCGGTTGGACTTGTTCCACTGCTTCTCTCGTGTGCGCTGGTCCCGCTGTTCCGCCTTAGTCGCCTTGCCTGCGCTGTCACGCTGTTGGTTGCCCTTCCCAATAAACCGGTGTATCACGGTAGCCCTACTGCTCACGCTGGACGCAGCTTTCTTCTGATTCCTTGCCTCCCTCAGGCAGGCCCGGCTGGACTGCCGCTGCCCGGTGGGGATTCTGCCCTTTCCACCCATTGCTCACTAAGGGTTGTGCCCCGCACCTGCCCAGGTGTCCGCTCCTTGCAGATGCCTCCGTGTTTTTAGCCTGGGAGGTGGCCCTGCCCGGGATCCATGCGGCCCGCCACGAGCTCTGGGATCCTCCTGCCCTATCACGAAATCGGGGATCCAGCCCCGCCTGCATAAGCCCCTGCATGCCACGGCATCCCCATCCTGTCCTACCCCTAGTACTTCAGTGCCTGCGTTCTGCATTCGGGTCCAATCCTGTCCCCGTCCTGACAAGCTCCTGGAGACTTGATACTATCAAAAGGCTTGTCAGGAGGCAGATAAGAGTCAGGAGTCTAGATGTAGGGATGAGAGTGATGAAAAACCAGAATGGGTAAGGATGGGATTTCTCTATTAGGTCTCCAGATAAAGTTTGAATAACCAACAGACTTATGATCTGTTATGGCTTCTGTCACATGAAGTGGATGTTTTTCACTGGGTACTGTAAAACAAATGGAAAGTTAAAAACAGTATATTCCACGAATGGATGGTTACGTACTCGTGACATGACAGTGGTACCCTTGTCACTTGACAGGGGTTGAAGCTGTACTGGACTTGAGGTAATGGTCTTGTGATGGTGAAATGACGTCATTTTCCCGCCAGTAGAGATCATGTGACAGTTTTTTTTTACTGGTTATAAAAGGAAGACCCCACCCTGTGAGGAGGGGCAGCTCGTGGCTGGATTTGTCAAGTTGATTTCATGCCACTGCGTGATTTAATGGGATGACGCAGTTTAGCTGAAGGTTGAAGTTTTATCAAATGCCAAAAGTTTAAAAGATCATTGCCAGCAGGTTCTTGAAATACTGCTAGTTCCGAAATCAGTGGAGAGTGAAGATCGAAGATCGAGGAGGATCTATTTCGACGGTGAAACGGGTTCGACCTTATTTAATCCTTAATCGAAAGGATTTCGTGGACTGTTCACGTGTTAATCTCTGCGGGAAAGCCGGAGATTGAGGACAGTGTGATAAAGGAAAGGTCAGTGCCTTTAAGCCGTTCCATTTTGTAAATTCGTCGTGGGAGAAGTTCGACATCGGGTATCGAAGTGAAGCGACGTGAAAGAAAATTTAAATAGTCTTATAAAGTCTCTCCTTTTAGCTGAACTGTGAGCATATCGAACTTTTGGCAATACTACTTTCAAGAACTGTTTTTGCAATATCGCTTTAAGGACTGTTTGAGCTGCCGCACAGCAGCTGTTTCCGGTTACGTTAGTGTTTGGTTACTTTTGGGGGGGTTTGTTTTCTGTGTTTAATAAACGTGTTATTTGTTATACAGAACCCCTTGCCGAACATATATTCATTGTTGCCGGAATACGTAACAGGATGACGTCAGCTTTTCTGTCAATGCAGAATCATCTCACCCACTTCCACGTAGCAAATCAGTGGTCAGCACTTTACACCACTTAATATCTTTGAATCCAAACCCCAGCTCCTGAAGGGAAAAAGGTAGGTCATCGGGCATCGTGAATAAATTATTGAGATTTATTTCTCGTCAGCTGAGGAATACTATGTTACCCTGCAGACTTTGTATGAATTGAACGAGCTGGTCTTTGTGCAATAGATGTCAAGTCTGATCTCTAATTGCGACTAATACGTATCTGTGGAGGGAAATCCCCATAACTGGACAACTGTAAATCCTGCATTGGACTCAGCCGACGGCCCCTGTGCTCCACCATAGACTTTCCATAGAGTCCAAAAAGAGAGAGTGACATTCCACAGATCTTCCCAGTTCACAAGCTGGGAAATCCCCTGGCTAAATTCATCTCAGATTTACTAAGTACAAACTAAGTTAATAGACATGTTTTTACCATTTAGAAGACATTTGGACATGTGCATTTATTAGAAAGGTTTAGAGGGTCATTGAGGGCAAATAAGAAGCTCATTCAGGTAACTTGCTCAGCGTGGATGTGTTTGGCCGAAGTGCCTGTTTTCTGTGCAGTATATTTCTCCAAATCTATTTTATTAAGTAGTTCAGATTATTTTCTTTTTGTAATAGTGGACATGTGTTTTCAGCCGATGAATCTTTAAAACTGAGTTTGTGGAAAAAGCTGCCGATGTCAGCAGAGCAGCTGCTCGCTCTGGAACTGGCCCTGTGCTCTTTTGAGTCAAGCTGATGTGCAGTCAGCTGGCAAACCAGTGCAGAGAATCAATTGTCAAACTGATCTACTGTCACTGGTGCTTCCAGCTCCCCTGTGAGCTGACTCCGTTATCGGGTGTGACTTTATATATAGTAAGCAGCACTCAGCTTTCGGGCTTAATACTGAATTAACCCCATGGACTGGCGTTATGAAGTGTCTGTGGGCCAAGATGGGAACATACCCAGATTAATTGTCCTAGGCCATTCTGAGCAGGTTCTCCAGAGAAAAATTGTAGTAAGAGGACAGCTTGCATAATGTAGATTTTGAGTGAATGATGAGTGATAATCTCAAACACTTTAGAATCTCAGTGTTTCCTGTGGGACTACTAAACCTGTTCCACTATCCAGCAGAGATCAGAGGCTGGTCACTGTCTGAACTTGATACATTCATGGTGTTCTTTGCCTTACATCCACATCAGGTTTAAAAATGTTACTGGTGTTTATCTGCTGCACCTATATTTCCAGTACGCTCATCGCTACCCTTTCAGTGACAGATCTGAATGCCACTCGTATTGACCCAGACATTTACATTCGGACCTAAAATATCCTCTTCTACACCTCACCAATTGTTCACTTACATCGAAACTGTGCATCGTATTCCAATATATTTTATGTGCAGTCATAAAAAGTACAAATTGATCAATGTATATTTCACCCTTTGTGTGTTCTACTGGTGCCTGTCGACCATGTGGCCTTGCTTATCCTGTTGCTGCTCAGTTCTGTTATTCAGCTGATGGAAGACTGACGTATCATAGAGGGAGAAAGATGAACTTAGAGAAATGGAGACTGCAAGAACTGCTTCTGTTCCCAGCCATTCTCCATGACAACAAGAATTCTGGACTGGCTGGTTGACAGGACACGCTCAAGGAACAAAGACAGAATGAATGTTAACAACGTTTGAGGGCAGCATTCGTGAAATAACGAAGTTGAATTTGTTCAGGTCTCGTACCACACATCCGCCAATCTCTTTGACACCCACAATCTTTAGGAATTAAATGCTGGAGCATCAGATCTACGACTGCCAGACTGGGTAACAGCTTCTTCCCTCAGGCTGAGAACCTAATAAATATACTCGCACCACCAAGGTCTCATCACGAGCAATGTGAGCTGTTTATTGTTTACTGTTTACTCTTTACAATTCACCCGTGCTGCCCACTGCATGTATTTGAATTTTATTTTAGCCATTTATTTGTGACAATGGTGTGTTTTATGTGCTGTGCTTTGTGGGTATATGTTTTCTGAGTGCACCATGGGTTGGAGGAACATTTCTTTATTTGGTTGTCTGTACTTGAACTTGAGTTACTGAACCTGTTGAGCTAGTGTATTTGTCGGTGCAGGTTAACAATGCACAAATTACAGAAGTGGAGGAAAGTCAAATTCACCTGTGCAGACTGAGGTAGATCCACTTTGCTTCTGATACTTTTGAGTATACGTTGGGCTCTGGAAAACTCAGGGTTAACAAACAGAGGCCAAGTGTATTTTGAAAAGGCATTTACCTTTAGGAAGAGATCTCACTGTTCATGGCTCTGGGAGAAATTCATTGAAACAGGCGGGTTTGTGGATCTTGGATATGAAGTAGAAATGTTGGTTATGGGGTTAGAGTTCTATTATGTTGGTGGCAGTCTAACATGTCTGTTGCTATGAAAATGCTTTGAAAACAATGCAGAGTACTGTTGGGGGAGACAGTCTATGGGGGAAGCAACTATGGTGGCACTTCTGACACAGAGTCTGCCCCTGTGACTCAGATGACAGGGACATCAAAGATGCAATAATAACAGGGTTGACTTAGTGGGCGATTTTAATTTCCCAAATATTAATTAGCATCTCCATCGAGCAAGGGGTTTAGATGGAGTGGCATTGTTAGGTGGGTTCAGGAAAGTTTCTTGCCAAAATATGATGATAAGCCTACATGAGGAGAGGCTGTACTTGATCGAGTATTGGGAAATGAACCTAGTCAGGTGTCAGGTCTCTCAGTGGTAGAGCATTTTGGAGATAGAAATCACAATTCTATCTCCTTTACCATAACATTGGAGAGGGATAGGAACAGATAAGTTAGGAAAACGTTTCATAAGAGTAGGGGGAAATATCATGCTATCCGGTAGGAACGTGGAAGCTTGAATTGGGAGCAGATGTTATCAGGAAATGTATGGCAGAAATGTGGGAAATGTTCAGTGGATGTTTGTGTGGATTCCTGAAGAGATGTGTTCTAATGAGACAGGGAGAGGATGGTACGGGACAGGAACCATGGGGTACAAATGCTGTTGTAAATCTAATCAAGAGGAGAGCAAAAGCTCATGAAAGGTGCGAAAGACTAGATAATGATTGAGATCTGGAAGATTGAGGCCAGAAGCGGCCAGGTGAAGGATTGATGAGCAGGATAAAGGAAAACCCCAAGGCATTATACAATGACAGGAATAGCAAGGGGATAAGACGTGAGAGAATAGGACCAATAAAGAGTGCCGGGGGATACGTGTGAATGGAACACAGGCGACTGTGGAAGGCGAGGGGTGGAGCCCATGGCAATGATATTTGCTTCATGAATGGGGACAGAAGTAGTTCCGGAGGATTGGAGTGTTGCAGATCTTTTTCCATTATTCAACAAAGGAAGCAGAGTTAGCCCGGGAAATTGAAGACCAGTGAGTCTTACTTCAGTTGATGGTTAGTACTTTGGTGGAGAGATCCCATGAGGTCGAATTTATAAACATATGGAGAGGTATAATATGATTATAAATTAAAAGCATGGCTTTGTCAAAGAAGGTTGTGCCTTACGAGTCTGATTGAATTTTTTGAGGATGTAACTAAATATATTGATGAAGGTAGAGCGGAAAACGTAGTGTATATGGACTTTAGTAATGCAATTCATATGATATTCCATGGAAAGCTTATGGAGAAACTAAGCAGGCATGGGATCCAAGGGAAATTGCTTTGAGCATCCAGAACTAGCTTGCCCACAGATGGAAAAGTGTGATTTTAAACGGGTCATATTCTGCATAGAGGTCGGCGACCAGAGGTGTGCCTCAGGGACCTGTTCTGGACGCCTTTCTCATTCTGATTTTTATAAATGGTCTACATGAGGAAGTGGAAGAGGATTTAGTAAATTTGCTGATGTCACAGAGGTTGGGCGTGTTGTGGATAGTGTGGAAAGCTGTCAGATTTCACAGCAGAACATTGATATGGTGCAAAACTGGACTGAGAGTTGGCAGATGGAGTTCAACAAAGATAATGTGAGGTGGTTCATTTTGGTAGGTGAATTATGATGTCAGAATATAGTATTAATAGTAAAATTCTTGGCAGTGTGGAGGAACAGAGGGATCTTGGGGTCCAAGTCCATAAGACACTCAAAGCTGCTGTTCAGGTTGACTGTGGTTGATGAGACATACGGTGCATTGGCCTTCACCAACTGTGGGATTGAGATCAAGAGCCGAGAGGATAATATTGCAGCTATATAGTACCCCTGTCAGACCCCACTTGGAATACTGTGTCCAGTTCTGGTCGCTGTACAAAAGGAAGAATGTGGAGACTACAGAGAGGGTGCAGAGGAGATTTACGAGGATGGTCCCGGTAGTGAGGAGCATGCCCATTGAGAATAGATTGAATGATCTTGTCCTTTTCTTCTCAGAGCAACGAAGGATGAGTGGTGACATAATAGAGGTGTATAAGATGATCAGGGGCTTTGTTTGTGCAGATAGTCAGAGGTCTTATCCCAGGGCTGAAAAGGCTAATGAGTGAGGGCACATTTTGAAGGTGTTTGGAAGTAGATACAGAGGAGATGTCAGGGGTAAGTATTTTAAGCAGTGAGTGATGAGTTTGTGGAATGGTGCAGGAGGATACAATAGGGTATTTGAAGAGACTCCTGGGATGGAACATGGAGTTTAGAAAAAAATAGAGGGCTATGTGTAATCCGGGGTAAATTCGAAATTCAAAAAAATGTTCGGTAAACCATTGTGGGCCAAAGGACCTGCATTGTGCTGGAAGTTTTCCATGTTCTATGTTCTAAATGCTCTTCATATTACAAGACATTCAATCCTCGGTTTTATATTCTGATTCTCTTGAAATAAAATTTTACACGGCATTTACCTTCCTGACCACAGAATCAACCAACAAATTAAGTTTTCAAATGCTGCACAGGAATCCCAAATGCTTTTGCACTTCAGATTTTTATGTTTTATTTCCATTTAGAAAGCAGTAAAACTTTCATTTCTTCTAACAAAGTTTACAACCATAAACCTCTCAACATTGGATTCATCTGCCACTTATTTGACCATTCCCTTAATGTGTCGAATTCTTCTGTATCTTCCCTATTCTTTCAAATCTACCTGCCGATTCACTTCTCTTTGTATCGTCTGCAAACTTTGCAACAAGGCCATCAATTCCATCAGGTCCATCAATCCCATCATTCAAATCATTCTCATATAATAAAAAAAAAATGGTCACAACACAAAGCCATGAGGAACACCAATAGTCAAGGTAATGAATCAGAAAAGGATCCCATTCTCCCCGCTCTTTTCCTCCTGCTAAGCAGCACTTCTTGAATCCGTGCTGGTATCTTTTCAATAATACCATGGGTTTATAGTTTGTTAAACAGCCTTATGTGTGGCAGCTTGTGAAAAGCCTTCTGAAAATCTATGTCCACAACATCAACGTATCTACATCGACACAACATCAACATATTTGTCTATCTTATTTTTTTCTTTCTTCAAAGAATTCCAACAGATTAGTCAGGCATGGTTTTCTCAAGGAAACCATGCCTCCGACAAGCTATTCGTGCCTCCCAGAATCCCTAAACCACATCCTTTACAATCAACTCCAACATCGTCCCTACCACTAAAGTCTGATTATCTGGCCCCTTCTTTCCTATCTTCTGCCTTTCACATTTCTCAAAGAGTGGGGCGACTGGGACGTTCCGGAGTTTGGAGAACAATTCCAGTCCCATCATGCTCGGAGTCTCTTTACATCCACTGAGTGGAAAGCTTGGGATATTCCCGACTGATCGAGTTTCTTTTCACGGTTCAAAGACCGATAGGCTTGGGAATTGATCATTACAAATTGTCCTGTGATTACACAGCTTGTACCTTGGTTTACTAGGTGGCGCAGCTTGAGGGGATGGAAGTCCTTGTTCCATCTTGCATCTCAATAAATAAGTAAATAATAGATTTGGGGCATCACATCTGAACTGCGGAGGAATTTGGGGTGGGAGAAAAAAAATGATCAGTGGTCCTGGTCCAGGTGAGTCCAGCAAATAGGATAACCACTGAAAAGTGACTGCTAAGCAGCTAAGAAATAAATATAGGAATCAGAATCAAAAGGTTAATATACTCTGCATTGTTATGTAAAGTGCGTGCGCTTGTTACAGGATCAATTAGATTAGGGAGTTAAAAGTGTGCCTCAAAGACTGGAGGAAGATTGCTGATATTCATGATACTTTGGTCCCACTTTTGGGGAGGAATGGAGATGATTTGATTGGACAGGGTACAGCTGAATCATGCTCGGACTCAGGTCCTGACAAGTCACATAACTACGGCTATAGACAGTCTTTCACTAAATTGCAGGGAAATGGGTTCAACAGATTGGAAATGTTATGGATGATGTTTAAGTGTATCTTGTTTCTCACTTCTTCTGGCAGCAATAGTGTTAACTTTGATGTCTAAATATGTGGATTTGATCCCAGGGACAGTGCGGACATACGACCCCCAACTGACGACACTGAGTCAGGACCTGTTTGTTCATGGTCACCTTCAATTGATTATTCTTGGCAAACTTGTTTATCCAAATAGAAGCTATTTACATAGAGCTTGATAAGGGTAGGCAGTGCGTGTATCTACATTGATTTTACTCAGGCGCTGGGCAAAGTCTTTTTGGATGGTAATCCGGAAAATTCAGATGCATGTGGTTGGCAAGGAATTGGCTGTTTGGAGTCAGTACTGGCTTTCGCATAAGAGACAGGAGGAGTGGTTAAAGGAAAACATTGGAGCTGGAGGTCTTCGATTAGTGGAGTTTCACAGCGATCTATTATGGGACCTCTGCTGCTTGTAATGTCTCTAGATGTCCTGGATGAAAATGTAGATGGATTCGTTAGTAAATTAGCAGATGATACCAGGATTGACGGAGCTGTGGATAGTACAAGGGAGTGGCAATAAATACAACAAAATATAGATCAGTTGCAGATATAGGCTGAGAAATGGCAGATGGAATTTGACCCAGAGAAATGTGAGGAACTGCAACTCTGCAGGGCAAATGCAAAGAGACAGAACTCTGTTATGGACAAGGTCTTTTAGAGTGTTGCTGAGCAGAGATCATGGCATCCCCATTCATTGCTAGTTGAATGTAGCTACACAGGTTGATATGTTGCTTCAGAGAAGCTTACAGAATGCTTTCATTTATTTGTCCAGGTACTGAGTTCAAAATTCATGTTCCAACTTGGTAAAACTCTCGTTGGGCCACGTCAGGATCACTGCATAAAGTTCTGGTGGCCCCACACTTGGAAGGATGTGGAGGCTCAGTAGAGGGTGCAGAGTATGTTTACCAGGATGCTGCCTCAGTTAAAGGGTGTGTACTATCACAAGAGGGGTAATAAAATAGTTGTTTTCACTGCAACTCCAGAGACTGAGAGGTGATCTGATGCAGAAAGATGGAGGGATTTGGACATGGTGTAGGTAGGAGGGATTAGTGGGTTTGGTTTACCAATGACGGACTGGGCCATATTTACTACTACTGACAGGCTTTTCCGTACAATGGCATTGATGCTTCCATATCAGGCCACGAGAAAACCAGTCAATATACTCTCTAACAAACAACTGTGGAAATTTGTAAATGTTTCAGCTAACATGTCAAATTTTGTCAAGCTTCCAAGAAAGTATAGCGTTTTTGGTGACATTCAAAATCTACTCAAATTTCTATTGAAATATAGCCGCCGAAATACCTTCTTTACCACAGCATAAATATGTTGGGTCCAGGTTAGGTCCTCGGATATTTTCACACCCAGGAACTTAGCTCCCTCATTTAATTTCTGATCCCTCCATGAGGATTGGCGTGTGTTATTCTCTCAACTATTTTCTGTCACCTGTCCTCATACCTGAACCCTTTTCAGTGCAACAGCACTCCAGAAAGCATGCTGTGGAATTCTTCCATGGGCAACAAAGTCAATAGTCTGAGATAACGGAGCTGCAAGCTGAATTCACTGTTCTTTGTTTCTTGTCAATTCACAGGAAAATATGTGCGAAAGTCTGAGATGCATATTCCCACATAGCTGTCCAGAACACAGCAGGTAACCGTTTGGTAAGTAAAGATCTGTTAAGAGCTCGTAAGAACAATGCATTCCAGTCATCCACAACTCTCTGAGTCAAAAGCCTACCTCTCATGTGCCCCTTGAACCCATGCCTTCTCACTCTAGATGCCTGCCCTTTGGTATTTGACATTTCAACCACGGGAAACAGATACTCCCTGTCTAATCTATCTGTGCCTCTTTTAATCTTATAAACTTTTATCTGATCCCGCCTCAGTCTCTGGTGTTCCAGAGAAAACATTTCAGCTTCCTTTCCAATTGTATCCAGTCTCAATTGTAAGCCAAGCTGATGCTAAGGAAATACACCTCCAGAAATATGATTTTGATTTCTGCAATGAGTATGTGTGTGTATGGCAAATATCCATCAGCATTTCCTGGTGAATGATTCAGAGCACACGACTAATGATAAGAGGATGTTCATCATGACAATGGAGTTGTTTCCTTCTGTGCAATAATGTACTTCAATTTGCTGCATCCGACTACCACTTCTGAGCTGTTATAATTTGAGAATGAAAAATGCTAAAAGTCCAAGTGCAACTATTATATTTATATTTTCTGCCAATTACACTACTGACAGTTAGGGCAGAAATAAATGTCTTCCTTCTCTGGCCGTGGTCAGGGCTTTCTTCACCATGTCACTAGCTTCCTCTTGGGTTTCAGTGCAGTCCAGTACACATCCCACGTGGAGACTGAGGAGAAGCCTTACACTCAGATCTAGAATAATTCTTCATTGCTGTTTCTGGAGCAGTTTGGTCTTACTCGTCAGAGTTGTTATTCCTTGGCTGAACGCCCAGACCCGTGGACCTCTCTTAGCCTGGCCTCTACTTATTGACCTATTTGGTACGGCTGATACTGCCGAGAGCCAAAGCGGAAGCCCCTGTCTCCAGACAACATAGAACTCAGGGTCATTGAGGCACAATGGCCTCCAAACCTAAAGCTTGTGGTCCTCTTTCAGGCCTTTATTTTTTGCTATCCCTTATTTTAAGCATTGACACAATTTAACATTCATCATAAACCACTTCCTCCTGTATCCAAACCTTTATGAATCAGGTTTTCTATCCGATTCAATGTTAAATGTTTATTTTATAACATTTTTATGGCTCCAAGCTTTCAGTAACAAATGAATATTGCTGACCTTGTATTGTAGATTGGGAATTGCACAGAGGGTTAGGATCACCTAAAGTCTGGATGGTGACAATCTTCAATCTTCCACGACTCTTCAGTCAGTGATAAATGGATGCTTTAGTTGTGTCAAAATAATTCGTCATCGGCTAAGCACTATCTCTGAGCTTAGTCTATTTATTTACTCGTTGAATAATTCACGTCTTCCTGTTGGAATTCTTTGAGGAGAATACAAGTAGGATAGATAAATGGGATGCAGCGGATTTTGTTTATCTGGACGTCAGGAAGGCCTTTGACAAGTTACCACACAGATGGCTGATTACAAAAGTAAGAGCCCATGATATTACTAGAATGTTATTAACATGGTCAGGTCATTGGCTGATTGGTAAGAGGCAGCAATTGGGAATAAAATGCTCCTTTTCCGGTTACCTGCCAGTGGCCAGTGGTGTTCCACAGTGGTCGGTGTTGGGATCACTTCTTTTTTTTTGCTGTATATAATGACTTATATGATAGAATAGATGGCTGTGTTGCCAAGTTTCAGATGTTAGAAAGATTCGTGGAAGGGCATGTAGTGTTGAGGAAACAGGTAGAATAGGAACATACAGAACGTAGAATTGCAACAGCACAATACAGGCTTCTTGGTCCACAAAGCTGTGTCAAATATGTCCTTTCTTTAGAACTTTTGCATTATGCCGATGACCTTTTGCTTTAAATTTCTAATGTTAAGACTTCATTACCTTTCGTACTTCCTTCATTCTCCTGTTTTTGCCAGTTTTCAGGACATAAAATAAATTTTCATAAGAATGAAAATTTTCCTTTGAATAATTTGGTATCAATTAATAGCAACCTTACTTTTAAAATTGTAAGAAATCAATGTAAACACAAGGAAATCTGCAGATGCTGCTAATTCGAGAAACACACACAAGATGAAGGTGGAACGCAGCAGGCCAGGCAGCATGTATAGAAAGAAGCATTGTCGATGTTTCGGGCCGAGACCATTCGTCAGGACTAACTGAAAGAAAAGATAGAGATTTGAAAATAGGAGGTGGAGGGGGAAATGCAAAAATATAAGAAAAGACCTGAGCGCGTGGGTTGAAGCAAAAAGCTAGAGAGCTGATTGGCAAAAGGGATACAGGGCTGGAGAAGGGAAAGGAACATGGGACGGGAGGCCTAGGGAGAAAGAAAGGTGGAGAGGAACACCAGAGTGAGATGGAGAACAGGCAGCGTGATGGACAGAGAGAGAACAAAAAGTGGCGGGGGGGGGGGAAATAACTAAATCAGGGCTAGGGTAAGAAGGCGAGGGGCATTAACGAAAGTTAGAGAAGTCAATGTTCATGCCATCAAGTTGGATGCTGCCCAGACGGTATATAGAAAAAGGAAGACATCTCCTTCGTCCTGGAATGAAAAGCCTCATCCCGAGAGCAGATGCGGCGGAGACGCAGGAATTGCGAAGAGGGGATGACATTTTTGCAAGAGACATGGTGGGAATACAAATAGTCCAGGTAGCTGTAAGATTCAGTCGGCTTATAGAAGATATGTGTAGATAAGCCGTCTCCAGAGATGGAGACAGGAAGATCAAGAAAGGGGAGGGAGGTGTCGGAAATGGACCAGGTAAATTTGAGAACAGGATGGAAGTTGGAGGGAAAGTTAATGAAATCAACGTGTTCAGCATGCGTGCAGAAAACAGCACCAATGCAGTCGTCGATGTAGCGAAGGAAAAGAGGGGGGCAGATACTCGTATAGGCTTGGAACATGGACTGCTCCACAAAGCCAACAGAAAGGCTGACGTAGATGGGACCCATGCGGGTGCCCCTGGCTGCACCTTTGGTATGGAGGAAGTGGGAGGAGCCAAAGGACAAATTATTGAAAGTGAGAACGAATTCCTCTAGACGGAGGTGAGTGGTGATAGACGGGAATTGGTTTGGTCTGGAATCCAAAAATAATCGGAGAGCTTTAAGACCTTCTTGGTGGGGGATGGAGGTATATAGGGACTGCACATCTATGGCGAAAATAAAGCAGTGGGGGGCAATAGAACTAAAAATCACCGAAAAAATTCAGAACATGAGAAGTGTCACGAACATAGGTGGGAAGGGATTGAACAAGGTTGGATAAAACAGTGTCAGGATACGCAGAAATGAGTCCGGTCGGGCAGAAGCAAGCTGAGACAATAGGTCTACCTGGACAGGCAGGTTTGTGCATCTTGTGCAGGAGGCTGAGACGGGAAGTACGGGGTGTGGGAACTATGAGATTGGTGGCAGGGGATGGGAGCTCCCCTGAGCTGACAAGGTTGGTGATGGTGTGGGAGACAGTGGCCTGGTGCTCCTTAGTAGGGTCATGATCGAGGTGTAAGTAAGAGGAGGTATCAGTGAGTTGTCGCTGTGCCTCGGCCATGTAGAAGTCAGTACACAACGCCACGACAGCGCCCCCTTATCAGCGGGTTTGATACTGAGTTTGGGGTTGGAGCGGAGAGCAGAGCTTTCGGAAGAAGTGAGGTTGGAAGTGGAACAAGTGGAAGTCCAGATGGTTGATGTTCCGTCAGCAGCTAGCAATAAAGAGATCCAGAGCAGGCAGAAGACCAGAGCGGGGTGTTGATGAAGAGGAGTTTGGTTGAAGACGGGTCATCGGTGGGGGTGGGAGTCCTTGCCGAAGAATTAGGCTCGTAGACGGAGCCGGCGGAAGAAAAGTTCAGCATCATGGCGTACGTCGAACTCGCTGAGGTGTGGGCGAAGGAGCACAAAGATGAGGTCTTTACTGAGGACAGAGCACTCTGCCTCAGGGAGTTGAATGTCGGAGGGGATGGTAAATTCCCGGCACGGTTGAGAGATAAGATCACAGGGGAGAGGCTGGTGAAGTCGGTGGAGAGGGGAGGATTAGGGTGAGAGGAAGGTGGAGCCTCTGAGGGTCCAGGAGCTGACGATGGGATTGAGGGAGAGGAGAATGCAGAGTGGTGCTTGGGGAAGGTCAGACAGGAGTCACAACCGCTGCACGTGAAGACCCGGCCTGGTGTTCAAGGCTGGAGTCGCAGTTGGGGTCTGCGCAATTGCGATGAAGGTGTCCATGGTCGTTGGAACTGGCATTGATGATGCTGGAGTCCGGGTTTTGAATATGCCCTGGGTTGCTGTGGCAGCCGAGATCGACGGCGGGGCCATTCCATGGTCTTTGGAACCAGCATTGATGGTGCTGGAGTCCGGATTTTGAATATGCCCTGGGTTGCTGTGGCAGCCGAGATCGACGGGGGGCCATTACATGGTCTTTTGAACCAGTATTGATGGTGCTGGAGTCCGGGTATGAGAGAGTGTGAGATGTTTGAGAGAGCCATGGTTTTCAAGGGACATTGGAAGATTATTTCGAAAAAGAGAAAGATCTATAATAAATATAGGCAGCATGGTGTAAATGACGTGTTTGAGGAATATAAAGAATATAAATAAATTTTCTTAAGGAAGAAAATAGAAACGCTAAAAGAAGATACGAGGTTGCTTTGGCAAGTATGGTGAAAATAAATCCTAAAGGTTTCTACAGTTATATCAATAGCAAAAGGATAGTAAGGGAGAAAATTGGTCCCTTAGAGAATCAGAGTGGACAGCTGTATGTGGAGCCAAAAAGAGATGGGGTCGATTTTGAACAATTTATTTTCTTCGGTATTCAATAAGGAGAAGTAAATTGTATCGTGTAAGATAAGGGAAACAAGTATGGTAGTTGTGGAAACTATGATGAGTAAAAAAGAGGAAGTACTGGCGCTTTTAACGAATATAAAATGGCAAAAGCCTTTGGGTCCTGACAGGATTTTCCCTTGGACCTTGAGGGAAGTTAGTGTAGATACAGCTAGGGTTGTGACAGAAATAGATCAAATGTCATTAGAGACGGTCATCCCTACTTCGAGACACACCGCTAATTCTGCGACACCTCTGGTGCCTGACTGCATCGGTCTCGACCATTGCTCTGGATTCATCAGCTGCGTGGAGAGCATTCACCCCTGCATGGGCAACAGCTTGCTTTATGTATCGTACTACCCTGACTTGCATATTGACTTTCATCCGCGAAGGTACAATATCCATGGTCGAACCTGACCAGCGGAGGGCCATCAACAGCATGTCTGACTATGGCCCCCTCTCCTGCTGCGATGAGGCCAAGTATATGTTGAATGAGCAACGACTCATATTCCGATTGTGTAGCCTCCAATCTCGACGGCATGAACATTGATTTCTTCAAATTCAAGAAATGAATATCCTGTGCTTCTTCCGCCCACTCCACCTCAGCGTTCCTTCGGATCCCCCCGCCCCATTCTGGTGGCTTTTTACTCCTTCACTTCCCCTCACGCACCGCCATGACCTCCTCATCAATTCTGTCTGGCTCTCCATCTCTTTTGTGTAATCCCGTGGTCCTGCGTCTCTCCTGTTAGATTCCTTTCTCTTCATCTCTTTGCCTTTTCTGCCTGTCACTCAGCTCTTCACATAATCGTTCCTCCAGAAACCAGACCCCTCCCGCACTCACTTGTCCTTCTACTCCTCCCCCATCACCTAATTCTGGCTTTTGTCTCTTTCTCTTTAATCAGAATGAAGGTTCCCAGCCCGAGCTGTCGACTGGTTGCTGAGTTCCTCCAACATTCTCTGTGTGTTTGCTTCTGTTTGTTTATTGATTAAAATAATCAGACTGGTTCAGTGGAAGAGGAATTTGTGGAATGGTCAGAGACAGTTTCATACAGTAGTTTATTTACCCAGGAACATGCCATTTCAGTTGTAATCTGTGTAAAGAGGTGGTATTACAGAGAGTTCTTGCGGTGAAGGATCCTGAATATGAGCAGTGGCAGATGTTTAAGGAGAAGGTTCGTTAGAGCCGACATTTATCCCGATCAGACAGAGGAATCACAGGGAGCAAACAACAGTCTGTGGTTAAAAGAGTTCAAGGTAAATATTAACTCAGAGAACAAACAAAGAGGCAACGACAGGGTGGACAAAACAGTCGGGATTTTTCCAGTAACTCATGATGAGACAAAAGATAAAAATATCAAGGAAAAACAGATTAGTTAACTCAATAATTTCCATTAGTGTTTTCAGTGGGGACACAGCAAACATCCTACAGATATCTAACGGTGACATTTCAATGCTGTGCCATAATGTGTAGCAATCACCATCAGGGGTGATAAACTAATGGGACTAAAAGCAAAAATATCCAGTTCCCAACGACCTGCACCAGACGGTTTCACAGGAAGGCTGGAGAGAAAGTAGAGACATTGGAATCTGTCAAAAATCACTGTTACAGAAAGGTCCCAGTGGAGCTGAAAACCATTGCTGAAGGGTGGAAGAGAAAGGAAAACAAAGTAGGTAACTGTACTGGAGTCTATAATCTGTGAAGAAATGACAAGTCATTTAGAAAAGTTTAATGTCATTGAACTAAACCAAGAGGGTTTACAGTCAGATTCACACAGCACAGAAACAAGTCTTCAGCTCAAATGGTCCACACTGACCAAAATTCCCATCTGAGCTTCTGGTCTGTAACCGCCTCACAACGATATTATGAACAATGTTATCCTCCGTCCTTGTCCCATTTCCCACCTTCTGACCCATATCCTTCAAAACCTTTCCTTCCCACTAGCCTGTCCGAGTACTGCTTCGATGTACCTCATTCAACCACTCCCCCAGTAGCTCATTCCATTTGCTGTCCAGCCTGTGCTTGGAAATGTTGCCCTTCAGGTTCCTATTAGATCTCCTCTTACACCAATGCCTTCCGGTTCCTGATTCCCCAACACTGGCAGAAAGACTGTTTTATTCGACCCACACTGCAATACACCTCTGCAATACCAGCACTCATTCTCTGACATTCCAGGGAAAATTGTCCAAAACACCTTTCACAATTCAGTCCTTTGAGATCCAGTCACATCCCAGTAAATCTCCTCTGCACTCTTTCCAGCTGATTGGTGTCTGTCATACAGCAGGGCGACCTGAACTAAACACTATTTGCAAAATACGGCGAAACCAACATGGTGTACATCTGCACCATTTCTTCCCAGCTTCTATATTCGGTGCCCTGACTGAAGGACAGTGTTCCAAACCCCTCTTCACCACCCTGTCCATCTGGAACCTGGTCTTGGACCCTGTAACCTGGGTTACTGAATATTAAAACAACACACAGAAAATGCCGGTGGAACACAGCAGGCCAGGCAGCATCTATTAGGAGAAGCACTGTCGACGTTTCGGGCCGAGACTCTTCACCCCACACTCAGGTTGGAGGAATAACACCTTATATACCAGCTGGTTAGCCTCCAACCTGATGGCATGAACATTGACTTCTCTAACTTCCGTTAATGCACCTTCTTACCCCATCCCTGACATATTTAGTTTTTTCCCCTTTTTCCCTTTATTTTTTCTTTCTCTCTCTGCGCATCACCCTGCCTGTTCTCCATCTCCCTCTGGTGCTCCCCTCCCCTTTTCTTTCTCACTCGGCATCCCGTCCCATGATCCTTTCCCTTCTCGAGCTCTGTAACCCTTTTACCAATCACCTCTCTGGCTCTCAGTTCACCCCACCCCCTCCGGTCTTCTCCTGACATTTTGCATTCTCCCCCACTTTCAAATCTCTTACTATCTTTCCGTTCAGTTAGTCCTGACGAAGGGTCTCGGCCCGAAACTTCGACAGCCCTTCTCCCTATAGATGCTGCCTCGCCTGTTGCGTTCCACCAGCATTCTGTGTGATACCAGAGTTTTGAGACTTTATAGGGGAAGTTGGAGAAGTGTGTCTTTGTACTTTCTGGAGCATTTACCACATGTAAGGCAAGTGCACAAGACAAGAGCTCTGTGCTGGGATGGAAGTGTGTTAATATTGATTGAAGTCAGGTTATCATACTGAGACAGAATAACGTGTAAGGAGGATATAATTGGTGGAGTTTTCCAGGGACCAGTTCTGGATCATCAGTGACTTATTGATATTAATGACCCGATGGAAGGGCAGAATGTGCGGAATCCACGGTGTCAATGATGGGGAACGTGATGAGGGGACGTGTTGTGATTGAACATTTGGTCTCTCCAACAAGACAGGGGGAAGCTGGTGAGAAGAATACTTGGTAAATGAAGCTTAATGTGGTAAAGTGTGATGGCATGCAGAGAAGCAGGAGGAAACAAAAGTCAGACAATTATTTATGTAGAGATAAATTGTCAATGAGAGAAATAGAGAGGCGGCAATGTGTTCTCCTGCACAACAAAGTAGAGATGAGTGTAGTGAGTGGTTCATAAAAACATATATGACCAAGGTTCAGAGGTGAATGGTTCATTGATATTTATTGCTGAAGATATTTATAGAGAGGTTTTGTTACAGTGTCAGACAAATGCACAATGATGGATTTTGGAAAGTTAAAGCAGGTTATGACACAGACAGAGAAAAATAGGTTCCTGAGGATTGTTGACGAAAAGAAAGACTTGGGGTACAGGTACATAATTTCATGAAGGTGCCAACACAGGTAGACAAGGTTGTGAAGAAGGTGCACGTCATGCTTGCCTTCATCGGCAAAAGGCTTTGGGAGGAGCTGGGACATCATAATACAGTTGTACAAATCAATAATGAAACCATCAGGAGTACCCTGTGCAGTTCTGGTCACCACGAGAGGAAGGATGTGGTTAAGCTGAAACGATGCAAAAAAGATTCACAGGAATGTTACATGGACCGCGGGATTCAGTTACAAGGAAAAATCATACTGACTTGGACTGTTTTCCACGAAGTGAAGGAGGCTGACAGGTGAAATGGTAGAAGTTTATAAAACTAAGTGAGGAGTAGACAAGCAGAATAACTTACCCAGAGTGCAAGTATCAAATATGACAAGGTGCAGCTTTAAAATGCCAGGGTGAGTACTTAAAAGTGGGCATTAGTGGAGGTAAGATTAGTGTCTCCGTAAAAAGGGAGGGTGGGGAATAAATCAATCAGGGATGGGCTAAGAAAGGGAGGAAGGTTATTAGCGGGTTAGAAAAATCAATGTTCATTCCATCAGGTTGGAGGCTACCCAGACGGAATATGCTGTGTTGTTCCTCTAACCTGAGTGTGGCTTCATCGTGATAGTAGAGGAGTCGTGGATAGACATATCAGAATGGGAATGGGACGCGGAATTAAAATATGGGGCCACTAGGAGGTGCTACTTTCTCTGGCTTTTCATGTCTATCCACGGTCCCAGAACAGGAACACTGCAATCCAGTAACGTTGCTCAGTCTCCTTCATCCTTCAACGCTGGCAGATGGTATTTATTTGGTACTACATATGCCGAATTGTAATAACCCCTTGACAGCGTTTGTTCAGCCTGCCAGCCGACTCTGTAACTGCCATCAGCAGAAGTTGTGATATTACTGGTGACATAGCTATTGTCCGTACAGTTAGCTAAATCTGATCCCATTACCCCGTAGTTGCAATAACAGACTTCACGCTCATTCTCGTGAAGTAGTTTCAGAGATTAGGATTCGTGCAGACCATTATAAGAAATTTAATGTCAGCGTTCAAAACAGTTCCATTGGCAAGTGTAATTTCTCTGGGCAGTTCAGACCAGTGCTCCCTTCACAGATCTAACATTGCTACTAAAGTAAAACACAGACTCAATCTTGCCCAAACCTCAGCACCTGCAACTGGCTTTCGCACGGCGCTGACATCGATCGAAGCTTGTGTCTTCCTTGCTCTCAGCAAAGGATCGGCTATCTCGCCTCGGTTCAGCCACATCGAATTGTCTTCAATTCCAAAAGGAAGTTACAGACTATAACGTACGATGGTCTACACACACAAATTGCTTGAAGAACTCAGCAGGCCAGACAGCATTAACAGGAGAAGTACTTTTTTTTCCAAAGATGCTGCCTGACCTGCGAAGCTCCTCCAGCATTTTGAGTTTGTTGCTCGAATTTCCAGCAGCTGTAGATTTCCTCTTGTTTGCCAATTGCGATGATCGTTTGTCAGAAAACGTGTGGTGAAAAAACAGCGCAGAACCTCAGGATACTGACCACCACCCCTTTCTAGTGAAGATGGAAACCATCCCTTTGGTATCGATCACCCCTGCACAGATGAAGTCCCAGTGATTGGGTGAATGCAAGTCGGCTTTTTCCATGGGGGTTGGGAGGTACTACAACCAGAGGGCATGAGTTAAGGATGATGGGTGAAAGTTTAAGGAGAACAAGAAAGGAAAGTTCTTCACTCAGACGGTTGTGAGGGTGTTGGAACGAGCTGCCAGAATGAGTGTTGCATGCAAGTTTGATTTCAATATTTAAGAGAAGTTCGGATAGATGCGTGCGAACGATCCCTGCGAAAAGAAGAGAGGGGTAGAGAGGGAACGATGTCCTTAGTGGTGGGCTCCTGTTGAAGGTGGCGGAAGTTGCGTAGGATAATATGCTGGTTCCGGAGGCTGGTGTGGTGGTCTGGTGGGGTCAGCAACCCATTGTGCTTTCCCCTTAGATTCCTTCTTCTCCTCTCCTGCCTAACCCCGCCCTGCTTCCCCTCCCCACCCTTGATCTTTCCTCTGATTGGTTTTCCGCCATCTTCTTCATAGGGCCCCTGCCCCCTGCTTCTTTAGACCTGACGAAGGTTCTCGACCAGAAACATTGACTGCTTTTTTCAACTGATGCTGCCGGCCCTGCTGAGCTCATCCAGCTTTTTTGTACGTCCGGTAAATGGTTGACTCGTGCATTAGTCTTTACATTAATTCTTACTCATAGACTCAACTCACATCGGTAAAGGCATATTTTTTTGAGGTTTGCAAAATGGCTTTGTGTGGGTGAGATTATAGTTTACAAACTTGATCACATCGTTTATGAAAAATGGTTGATTGATGAAGCCCGGGGTGGATATTGTATTAGTCGAATTTGAAAAGCTTTCAACAAGGCCTCTCATGGTGGTTCGGAGGGATATTCACTCTGTGTCTGACCCCGGGAGTGTGTGATGGGACGGTGTGGAGGGAGATTCAATCTGTGTCTCACACCGGGAGTGTGCGATGGGACGGTGTGGAGGGAGATTCAGTCTGTGTCTGAACCCGGGAGTATGTGATGGGACGGTGTGGCGGGAAATTCACTTTGTGTCTGAAACCGGTAGTGTGTGATGGGACGGTGTGGAGGGAGATTTATTCCGTGACTGACCACGAGAGTGTGTGATGGAACGGGGTGGAGGGAGATTCACTCAGCGTCTGACCCCGGGAGTGTGTGATGTGACGGTGTGGAGCGAAATTCACTCCGTGTCTGACCCCTGGAGTGTGTGATGGGACGGTGTGGAGGGAGATTCACTTTGTGTCTGACCCCGGGCGTGTGTGATGAGACGGTGTGGAGGGAGATTCACTCTGTGTCTGACCCCGGGAGTGTGTGATGGGACGGTGTGGAGGGAAATTCACTTTGTGTCTGACACCGGTAGTGTGTGATGGGACGGGGTGGAGGGAGATTCATTCTGTGTCTGACCACGGGAGTGTATAATGGAACGCTGTGGCGGGAGATTCACTCTGTGTCTGATCCCGGGAGTGGGTGAAGGGACGGTGTGGAGGGAGATTCACTCTGTGTCTGACCCCGGGAGTGTGTGAAGGGACGGTGTGGTGGGAGATTCACTCTGTGACTGACGCCGGGAGTGTGTGATGGGACGGTGTGGAGGGAGATTCACTCTGTGTCTGACACTGGGAGTTTGTGATGGGACGGTGTGGAGGGAAATTCACTCTGTGTCTGACCCCGGGAGTGTGTGATGGGACGGTGTGGAGGGAGATTCAATCTGTGTCTCACACCGGGAGTGTGCGATGGGACGGTGTGGAGGGAGATTCAGTCTGTGTCTGAACCCGGGAGTATGTGATGGGATGGTGTGGCGGGAAATTCACTTTGTGTCTGAAACCGGTAGTGTGTGATGGGACGGTGTGGAGGGAGATTTATTCCGTGACTGACCACGAGAGTGTGTGATGGAACGGGGTGGAGGGAGATTCACTCAGCGTCTGACCCCGGGAGTGTGTGATGTGACGGTGTGGAGCGAAATTCACTCCGTGTCTGACCCCTGGAGTGTGTGATGGGACGGTGTGGAGGGAGATTCACTTTGTGTCTGACCCCGGGCGTGTGTGATGAGACGGTGTGGAGGGAGATTCACTCTGTGTCTGACCCCGGGAGTGTGTGATGGGACGGTGTGGAGGGAAATTCACTTTGTGTCTTACACCGGTAGTGTGTGATGGGACGGGGTGGAGGGAGATTCATTCTGTGTCTGACCACGGGAGTGTGTGATGGAACGGTGTGGAGGGAGATTCACTCTGCGTCTGACACCGGGAGTGTGTGATGGGACGGTGTGGAGGGAGATTCACTCTGTGTCTGACCCCGGGATTGTGTGATGGGACGGTGTGGAGGGAAGTTCACTTTGCGTCTGACACCGGTTGTGTGTGATGGGACGGTGTGGAGTGAGATTCCCTCTGCGTCTGACACCGGGATTGTGTGATGGGACGGTGTGGTGGGAGATTCACTCTGTGTCTGGCCCCGCAAGTGTGTGATGGGACGGTGTGGAGGGGTTAACGATTCAATGACTGACTCCCAGACGGGCAGAGGGTGAATCACTGTTCCTTGTTCCTGAATTCCAGAGCTTGCTTGTTCCAAGGACTGGATCAGAAATGAAGACCGGGGAGGAGGGGGGGGAAGTCACGTGATGACGTAGGCTCGGTACGCTGGAACCCAGCCCTCCCGTAAAAAAGTTAATAAATTAATGTTTAAGTGAAGAAAAGTTAATTAATACTTTTTTAAGGTTACTTATAAATTACTTTGGATTGTTTTAAGCTATGCCTCATAAACAGAGGATGAAGAAAACTGCTACCGCGAAGACCGCTCAAGTTGGAACAGAATCAAGGCCTACTTCTACTGAAGAACCGCGGACTCAGTTACAACACAGCACCGGTGAAACAGAAAAGGTGACTGCGGCAGCATCGGCCATTTCTAAAGGAAAAGATCAACGAGAACTGCGCAACCGTAAAGGAACGAGCATGCGCAAAAGAGAGCAACCAGAACTACAAAACCCAGCAACGAATGAAATCGACAGTGAACCGAGTCTGAGAGAGAGGCGGACTCTCTGGAAAAATCAGGCGAAGATGGAGCAGAAGAAGAAGATGAAAGTTCCTCTGAAAATACAAAAAAGATTTTGAGGCAAATAATGCATAAATTAAATGCATTAAAAGTTACCAAAAAGTAATTAAAGAAAACAATAACAAATATGGAGGCTATGTTTGATAAAATGACAAAGAAACAGGAAAAAATGGAAAAGAAAATTACAGATTTGGACGTCAAAATGGAAGAAATGGATGGAAGAATGAAGAAGATGGAAGATGATAATGATGCCTGGACATCAGAAAGAAAACAACTCGTGGGAAAAATTGATGAGCTTGAAAATTTTAGTAGACGCAACAATATTAAAATTGTTGGACTTAAAGAAGGTACCGAAGGAGAAGACCCAATAATTTTTTTTCAAAAATGGATTCCTGAGAAATTGGAAATGGGAGAAGAAACTTTAATTGAGATTGAAAGGGTGCACAGAGCCTTAAGACCAAGATCTCAAGATGATCAAAATCCGCGATCAATTTTGATAAGATGTTTAAGATACCAGGATAAAGAAAAGATTTTGAGGGCGGCTGCCCAGGGTGCTAAAAGTAGAAAAGGTCCGTTGATGATAGCAGGGAAACCAGTTCTTTTTTATCCTGATATAAGTTATAACCTTTTGAAGAGAAAGAAAGAATTTAATCCAGCTAAAAATGTTTTATGGGACAAAGGTTATAAGTTTTTAATGCGTCACCCAGCAACACTGATAAATTTTTTGGAGGAAGGAAAAAGATTTTTTTCTGATTATCCAGATGCGGAGGTGTTTGCACAAAACCTTCCATCTCTTCGTTAATTAAACGTAGCGATTTCTAAATGTAATGGTTAAAGACGAAGACAGAGAAATCAAATGGAACTGATGGACATTTAAGGACGATATAAGGGAGAAAAGTAAAATTTTAGAAATATTAATTGAGAATAGTATGTTTTTTAATATATACTTTTTATGTTGCGGGGGGCTGCGGAGCTTTGAATCGGTTACTACGGGATTCACGTGTGTAATCATGGCGATTGCCATGACCCGTACAATAGAGGGGGGTAATGTTGTGTTTTTTTTCTTTCACAACATTAGTAAGGGGGTATTTTGTTTTTTTCTTTATTTTCTATTTTTCTTCTATTGTTTTGCCTGGATGATTGGTGGGGACACACATAGCAACATGGTGACTTCTAAAAAGATTTCCCAGGATGCAATGAAAGTTGAAAGATTAGGTATTATTATAGATTGGAGTGACATAAATAAAAATAATGACTAATTTATTGATTTTTTTTAAGTTTTAATGTTAGTGGGCTTAATGGACCAATAAAAAGAAAAAGAATTTTAACATATAATAAAAAAAATGAAAATAGATATAGCTTTCTTACAAGAAACTCATTTAACGGATATAGAACATCAGAAATTAAAAAGAGACTGGGTTGGAAATGTTATTGCAGTTTCACTTAACTCAAAGGCAAGAGGAGTTGCAATTTTGGTTAATAAAAATTTACCAATTAAAATACAAAATATATTAATTGATTCGGCCGGAAGATATTTAATTATACATTGTCAATTTTTTTCAGAACTATGGACTCTTATGAATATTTATGCACCAAATGAAAATGATGTAAAATTTATATAGGAGGTCTTTTTGAATTTGGCTAAAGCACATGATAAAATATTAATAGGTGGAGATTTTAATATTTTGTTTAGATCCAGTTTTAGATAGATCAACAAAGGCTATTACAAAATCAAAAGTAGCAAAATTAACTCTATCATTGATGAAAGATTTAAATTTGATTGATATATGGAGAAGAATCAATCCAAAAGAAAGGGATTATTCATTTTATTCAAATAGACATAAAACATATTCAAGGATAGATTTTTTCCTATTATCAACAAATACTCAAGATAGAGTGAAAAATGTGGAATATAAAGCAAGAATATTGTCTGATCACTCTCCTTTAATAATGACAATGATAATGATAGATAAAGAGGAATCAATTTATAGATGGAGATTTAATTCAATTCTACTAAAACGTCAAGATTTTTGTGATTTTATGAAAAAGCAGATTCAGTTCTTTTTCGTTACAAATTTACATTCAGTTGATGATAAATTTATATTGTGGGAAGCAATGATAGCATATTTGAGAGGCCAGATAATGTTATACTTCTAAAATTAAGAAGGAATATATGATAGAAATAGATCAATTGGAAAAAGAGATTATAAAATTAGAAAAAGAATCTCAAAGAAATATGACAGAAGAAAAACGAAGGCAACTTATTAATAAGAAGTTAAAACATAATACACTCCAGACATATTGAACAGAAAAAGTAATTATGAGAACTAAACAGAGATATTATGAACTAGGTGAATTTCTTGCATGGCAGTTAAAAACAGATCAGATTTCTAAAACAATAAATGCAATTCGAACAAAAGTGAATGAAATTACTTATAAACCTCTAGAAATTAATGAGGCTTTTAAGAATTTTTATTCTGAGTTGTATGAATCAGAATCAAAGAATGATGACGTTAAGATAGAAGAATTTTTATCACAAATAACTCTTCCAAAATTAAATACAGAAGAACAGAAGGGATTAGGTATGCCTTTTACATTGAAGGAAGTTGAAGAAGCTTTGGGATCACTTCAAAGTAATAAATCTCCAGGAGAAGATGGTTTTCCACCTGAATTTTATAAAAAAGTTTAAAGATTTATTAATTCCTCCTTTTATGGAGTTAATATATCAAGCGGAAAGAACGCATAAACTTCCAGAATCTTTTTCAACAGCTATTTTAATAGTGTTGCCAAAAAAAGATAGAGACCTTTTAAAACCAACATCATATAGACCTATTTATTTATTAAACACCGATTATAAAATAACAGCAAAAATCTTATCTAATAGATCATCTAAATGCTTACCAAAATTAGTGCATATGGATCAAACAGGATTTATGAAAAATAGACAATCGGCAGATAATGTAACTCGGTTATTTAGTATAATCCATCTAGCACAAAAGAGGGAGGAAATGAGTGTGGCAGTTGCTTTAGATGTAGAAAAAGCATTTGATAGATTGGAATGGGATTTTTTATTTAGGGTACTGGAAAAATATGGACTAGGAACATCATTTATAAAATGGATTAAAACCATAAATACTAATCCCAAAGCTAAAGTAGTGACAAATGGTCAAATTTCAACATCATTTCAGTTAACAAGATCAACAAGGCAAGGTTGCCCACTATCACCTGCTTTACTTGTGTTGGCAATAGAACCACCAGCTGAATTAATTAGAATGGACCCAGATATTAAGGGTTTCAGAGTTAATCAGGAAGAATACAAGATTAACTTATTTGCTGATGATGTTCTACTTTATTTAACAGATCCATTACATTCACTACGCAAATTATCTTATAGACTAGAAGAATATGGGAAAATATCGGGTTATAAAATAAATTGGGATAAAAGTGAAATGTTACCTCTTACTAAAGGAGATTATAATCAATGTCGATTAATAACTCAATTTAGATGGCCAGCAAATGGTATAAAATATTTAGGTATAAGAGTTGATAATGATATAAAAATCTTACACAAATTAAATTATTTACCACTTTTGAAAAAAATTCAGCAAGATCTTGAAAAATGGATGGCATTACCAATAACATTAGTAGGTAGAGTAAATACTATAAAAATTAATATATTCCCTAGATTACAATATTTATTTCAATCATTACCAATCAATTACCCCAGAAGTTTTTTCAAGAGTTAAACAAATATGTGAGGAAATTCCTCTGGAAAGGTAAGATATCAAGAATATCGTTGGAAAAATTGACATGGAAATTTGATCCAGGAGGATTACAACTTTCAAATTTTAGGAATTATTATAAAGCAAATCAACTTAGATTTATTGCATCTTTTTTCGAGAAAGATAAACCGGCATGGATTAGAATAGAATTAGATAAAATAGGAGAAAACGTACCAGAAGATTTTATATACAAATGGGAATCTAAATGGATACGGGAACAGAAAGAATCTCCTATATTAAAACATTTGATTGATTTATGGAATAAGATAAATGTTGATGATGAGACAAAAAAATCTTTATTAGCAAAGAGATCTTTAATTCAAAATAGACTTATTCCTTTCACAATGGACAATCAACTTTTATATAATTGGATTCAAAATGTGATTAGATATATAGGGAATTGTTTTGAAGGAGGTATATTAATGTCATTTGATCAATTAAAGAATAAATATAAAATATCAAATAACACTTTATTTTGTTACTTTCAATTAAGGGCTTATTTAAGAGAAAAATTAGGTCAAACAATGTTATTGCCGAAATCTAATGAAGTAGAAATTTTAATTCAAAAAGGAAATAATAAAAAAATTATATATTGTATGTATAATTTGATTCAAAGACAGGTATTTAAACAAGGAGTCCATAAGTCAAGACAAAAATGGGAAAGTGATTTGAATATTAAAATTGAAGAAACAAATTGGTCAAGACTGTGTCTTGATAGTATGACATATACAATAAATGTTCGGTTAAGATTAGCGCAGTATAATTTTCTACATCAATTATATATTACACCACAAAAAAATAAAAAAAAAATAAATCCAAATTTATCGGATCAGTGTTTCCGATGTAACCAGGAAACTGGTACCTTTTTACATTCGACATGGTCTTGCTCTAAAATTCAACCTTTTTGGACAAATTTAAGACTTTTACTGGAACAAATTACAGGAACACAATTTCCTCATAATCCAATATTATTTTTACTAGGTGATATTGAAGGGATAAAACCGAAACTCAAACTAAATAAGTATCAGAAAGAATTTATAAAAATTGCACTGGCAGTAGCCAAAAAAGCTATTGCAGTTACTTGGAAATCGGATACACATTTAAGTATAGACTCTTGGAAGAAAGAAATCTATGGTTGTATTCCATTAGAAAAAAATACTTATAATTTAAGAGATAAATATGAAACATTTCTGAAATTTTGGAGCCCTTATTTACAAAAGACAGGAATAAATATATAGATGCTCTGAAGATGAAACAATTGCTTATTAGGGGAAAGAAATAAATATACATATTAAAGTTATTACGAATTCCATGGAGCATGTGGAGTTCTTCCAACAACCAGGCATTCTTTCTTTCTTTCTTTTTTTTTTCTTTCATTCTCTTTTTTTTCTATAGGGCAGTTAGGGGGAGGGGTTAAGGGGAGGGGGTAAGGGTTACATACATTGTTTTTTCATACTTTACTTTGTAAACATTTAAAAATGCAATAAAATAAGTTTTTAAAAAAAGAAATGAAGACCGGCTTTATTACATATCCACGTTTGAAAGATCCTACACTGAGGCCGATCTGCATTGCTGCAACTCTAAATCGAATCTACTTGAAATCAGTTCAAGCTAGGAAGAGGTATTTGTCAGATGAACTGAAGAGCAGTATATATATATATATATATATATATATATATATATATAGATAGATAGATAGATAGATAGATAGATAGATAGAGAGAGAGAGAGAGAGAGAGAGAGAGCTCCCTCCATACGGTCTCATCACACACTCCGGGGCTCAGAGTCAGAGTTAGGCTCCAGCATCACCGTCCCAACTCACACTCCCTTGATCAGACACAAAGTGAAGCTCACTCCACACCGTCGCATCACACACTCCCCGGTTCAGACGCAGAGTGAGTCTCCCTCCAGTACGTCCCATCACACACTCCCATGGTCAGACACAGAGTGATCTCCCTTCCATACCGTCTCATCACACACTCCCGGTGTCAGACACAGAGTGATCTCCCACCACACCGTCGCATTACACACTCCCCGGTTCAGACACAGAGTGAGGCTCCCTGCATCTTGCCATCACATTCTACTGGTGTGAGATACAGAGTTCCTTCCACACCATCCCTTCGCGCTCTCCCTTTGTCAGACGTAACGTGACGCTCCTTAAATTCAAACTTTAATGATAGTAATTTATTTTCACAGAATTTTGTTGAGAAATCTGTCCGCGACCAAGGCAGTTCATACTGGATTGGAAAATGCAACTATGGGTGAGATTTGGGGTATTGCAAGTTTCTGAGAAAAGAGTGAGTCGGGGATCGGTGCAGGCTGAGTGAAGGGAGTGGGCAATGTGTTTAGTTTGGGGACTGACACAGTCTGCGAGAGGGGAGTGGGCAGTGAGATTAGTTTGGGGACTGACGCTGTTTGCTAGAAGGAGTGGGCATTGATATTAGTTTGCGGACTGATAAGGGCTGTATGGAGAGCGTGTGCAATTGGCTTTGTTTGGGGATTGACAAAGTCTGTTGGTAGAGGGTGTGCAGTTGAATTAATGTGGGAACTGGCATGGGCTGTGGGAAGAGAGTGCGAAGTGGGAGTGTTTTGGTGGTTGCCACAGATCTTTAGGGAGAAGGCTAGGCATTGGGTTTATCGTGGGGACTCGCGCGGGGTCTTGGAGTGAAAGTGGGATGTACACGTATTTTGGGGACTAACACGGGTCTGTGGGGAGAGACTGGAGCTGCAGAGCTCTTTTGGGAACTGACCCAGGTTGTAGGAGAGAGTGAGGCAGTGGGAACACTTTGGGGCCTAGCACATGTCTGTGGTGAGGGAATGAGGGAGGGGTGTACATAGGGGACACACACAGATCTGAGGGGAGAGAATAGTTCAGTGGGAGTACTCTGGGGACTGAGACACGTCCGTGGGGAGATCATGGGAAGCGGGAGGTGTTTTGGTGATTGACACAGGTCTCTAAGAAGAGGGTTGAGCAGTGGGATTATTTTGGGTTCCGGCACGGGGCTGTGGGGAGAGAGTCAGGCAGTGTAGTTTGGACTGACACTGATCTGTGTGGTGGGAGTGGTGAGTCTGAGTACTTAGGCAGAAAACACAGGCCTGTGGGGAGACATTGAAGATGTGGCAGCATTTTGAGGACTGACATGGGGCCTTGGGAGAGACTGACGCTGTGGGAATATTTTGGGGACTGACAAAGGGCTGCAGGGAGAAAGTGGACCATTGAGAAAATTCTGGATACTGAGACAGGGCTGTGCTGGGAAAGTGGGATTGTGGGAAATTTTGGGGTGCCGCAGGTCGTTGGCGAGAGTGGGCGTCAGTGATTTTGGGGACTAATACACGGCTGCCTGCTGAAGGTACGCTGATATTGCTTACCCCTTCTTGATAGGAGAGTGGCCTCGAATATCGTGTTCCAAATGAAGGCTGGAGTCTTCGAATGCATTGAATGTGGATGGTACCCTCACTTTGAACATTGCAGTGAGGATAAGCGTTGCTTCATCTGCGAGAAGTCGGCGCTTCTGTGCTCAGATCTTTCTGAAAAGATCCAGGATCTCTGTCAACAGTCAATAGGGTCGACTTAAACAAGTGGCAAAACCGTCTTTATCTCACCGACTCACATTACATCATCAGCTCTGCCTCTCACCCTTGCCTTATTATCTTTCCCTCTATCGCAATCTTACCCACCATCTCGCCCACTCTTCACCTTCGTTCCTCTGAACACTCTCTCTCATCCCACTCCACTCCCGCCTCTTCCATTTCATCCGCATTTTCTCCCTCCCGCATCTCGCCTCCCTTTCCCCGAACTCTTCCTCTTCTATCCCTGTCTCTCTCTCGATTCTCTATTCCCCCTCTACACACTCTCCCAATCCCTCTCTTTCCCTTTTATCGAACTCAACTCGCTCTCCCGCTTCTGTCTTCAGCTACTCTCACCTCAATCATGCGCGTCAATGTTCTCGATACCCCAGTCCTGTGGAATAAGAGTGCATGTATTCGCCTTATCCGTGCCCCTTGTAGTTTTGTACAGCTCTACATGGTCACAAAATAAAGCCTGAAAATTTCCGACTGCACCATAACTCAGCTCCTAAAATCCTGGCAGAAACTTCGGAATTCTCCCTCTGTAATCTTTCCAGTTCGTTGAGATTTTTCTCAGAGCAAGGCAAGCAGAACTAAACTCCATACTCCATGTGCGGCCTGACCGACGTCATTTGCAACTGCAACGTGTCCTCCGACTCCCGTACTCAGTGCCCTGACTGATGAAGGGCAGCGTGTCAAATATCCTGTCCACCAGTATCGCATCTTCTCTACCGGATTCACGGTCTGTTTTATTATCTGTGACGTAGACCACCTGAGATTTGTTCTTTTGAAGGATCAGTGGGGCGCTAATATGTAAAAATTACCGACAAATGCAACAAGCTAATAAATGCCGCAAAAAATGTGGAGGTGGTGCTCATACGTTCAAGAAAATGCCAGCGGAAGGGAAGAAGGTGTTTCTGGATCATTGAGATTTCGGCCTCCTGTTTCTCGTCAATCCTCCTTCCCAGACGACCATCCTTGTCACCGTCCGCCACGACTTCCTCTGCAGCCCTCTCCGTTTCCGCCACCGCATTCTTCTTCCACACTTCTTGACTCTAGCAACCCTCCGTTCACTGCGCTGCGTGCCGTCTTCGTCATCTCCTCCTTCTCCAACACCTCCACGTCTCCCTGATCTGCTTGATCCCCTGCAGGTCCACCCCGCTTCCATTAACCGTCTTCCTCCTTTACACGTCCCCCTCTCACTGTTTATATAGAAGTATGGCGAGGAAGGGGGAGAGGTGACGTCCAGTGTTACACCAACCAGCTCCCTTCAAACGGATATTGATCTCTCGTTTCTGAGCCTTTGCTCTATTCTGTGTGAACAGGCCGATCGTTTGTATGGACAAAACTTCATCCCGAGTGGGGTGGTGGGCGGATGGGATGAGGGTAGATGTGCGGAAAGATGCGTTAGACCACTTTAGACCAGAGCCAGTGCAGACACCCCTTGCGGCCAATCCGCTCAATAACAGGTAGACCACTTTGGATGCTTCTGGATGGGAGGAGAGGGGTGCAAATTACCAAGCAGGGGAAAGTCTCACCGGTCAGGTCTCTGACAGAGACTATGGCTCTGTGGCTCAGAAAGGAAAGGAGTGAAATTTGGCGAGCATTATCCTGAGGGTAGTCTTTGTTAGGTGAGCAGAAAAGAGGTACTGAGGACGAGAACGAGATTTCTCAATGGTATGCGGTCGATATACTAACCAGTATATAGGCAGGAAAATGGAGCCGGTTCTGCAAACTTTGAAAGAACATTCAGTTTAAACTGTGACTGAAATGTTAGGATTTGGAACGAAGTCTTGAGATATCTGTATCACTGGGCGCTCCTGCTCGGAAGCTGCGACCTCTGCAAACCGAGCGGTTTATTTCATTTCAATTCAATTCATTTCAAGTTTATTTGCAATTCCATCACATATGACCGCCAGGGCCAAGCTTCAAAAACACAACACCAAGCTCACGTAATATGTATAAAATAGCAAGTTAGCAAGCATATGTAGGGTATCAGTGAGATATATTCACGCTTTATGTACAGGCGCACACACGCACGCGCGCGCACGAGCACATGTATATATAATCAGCTTGAGGTCCTAGACAGTGTAAAAGCCACCGAAATCTAGAAACTACAACAACTACTCTTGTGTTCTGCCGAATGAACACTGGGAGACAGCACAGACTCCTGCCTGGAGATCGCGCCACACCGCCCCTCGTTGTGCAGCTCCTTCATTTTCTCCGCCATCTGGCAACTCTCTCAGTTTACACCTGAACCGGAGTGGAACTAATATCCCAGCGGGAAGGTTTGCCATTAAGAAAGGGGTCGATGTGTTGTTTAAGCCAGAGTTGCAGGGGGATGATAACCAGAATGATTGAACAGAAAGTTGAGTCATTGTTGGGACAGATGTTGTCAAGACCTCAGATAAAGTCAGCGAGCAAAACGTTGAACCTGCTGGATCTCATGTTCTGAGCTACGTCCATTTCAAAGCAATAAGTATTATACGAAGAGCAGATGAGCTCAGGGTCGGAGCCAACGATTGAAAGCATGAGAGAGCCATTAGTAAGATTTGTTTTCAGGAGGGGCAAGTCTGTTAGCTCAGCCTTCCAGTTTACCGCTGTTTTTGTCGTACTAATGTTTATATAATTTAAGCTAAGGTGAGGCTTCAGAGGTGGAACTGAGGAATGAGAAGGGTATGAACTCGTTCATGGGGCAACATTATCGACCACCGTACAGTCGGGGGATTTAGAGGAACAAATCTGTGGAGAGTTCGGAGTCTATTGTAAGAGACATCAGGTTGTGGCATCGGGTGAGTTTAAGATTCTTGGTACTGACTGTGAAAGGATCACTGGGATAGTTTTCTTAATCAGTTAAGGAAGGAACCTTAATCAGCAGATAGATAGTCCCAATGAGAGAGTGCAATACTTGATCTCATCCTAGCGATTAGGACACGCAAGGGGTCAGAAGTGTGTGTCAGGGAACAATTTGCATCTAGTGTTGGTAATGCCATTAGATACAGGATAAGTATGGAAAAGGATAGATGCAACCTCGAGTTAAGTTTAGTTTTGAGGTTTATAACAATACGGGACGCAAGTAGACCACAGAGCTTGTATCTTTTACCCGTAGGGTGGAAATGTCTAATATTAGAAGACCTGCATTGAGGTAAGAGCGGGTAGGTTCAAAGGAGATGAATTTCGCAAGTTTTTGTCGTCACAGAGATTGGCGGGTAATTGGAAAGTTCTGGCAGCTCTGGTGGTGGAGGTAAATCCATACAGACTTTTAACTGGCTCTTCTATAGGTACGTGGGTGTGCAAGGAATGGAAGGAGACAGATGTCGGGAGAACAAATTCAGAATTGAGATATCACAATTCTTGAACCAAAGCGTCTGTTCTGTTGTGTGATTTACCTTCTCTGCTCTGTAGAAAGAGCAGAGTGATCTGACCTCATCCGGTGGAAAGTGCAGGGAGTTAGTTTGTGAAAAGTCACTTGACGATTTATCGATAACAAGAGGGAACGACCAATTCACAGAAGGCATACGGCATGAAAAAGACGCACAGAGACACCATCTTCAAAGGGACACTGAAAAACCCCTTACAATGCTTTTGTATCACAGACACAACCCTCGTCGTAATACGAACACGCCCCTCATGGTGACAGCCACACACTGATAGACCCGGTACTGCAACAAGGAAACTTCCTCGCTGTGTGCATAGGGGTGATAGAGATATATAGAGATGTATTTAGACCGAACGTGCAGGATACAGGAACCTGGGTGACAGACAGTGCAGATCCAGAGACGTGCAGAGACCCCTTGTGACCAACCCGCTCAATAGCAGGTAGACCCTTTGGATACTTCTGGATGGGAGGACAGAGGTGCAAATGCTGAAGCTGGGGAAAGTCTCAACGGTCAGGTCTCTGGCACTGACTGTGGTTCTGTGGCTCAGTAGGTAATGGGTTGAGATGTGGCGAGCTGTATCGATAGAGTGTTCCTTGTTAGTGGAACAGAAAAGAGATACTGTGGATGAGAACGAGATTTTGCAATGGTATGTGGTCCCCAAAGTACAAGGATATAGCTAGGATTGGGGAGAATGCCTTATGAGGTTTAGTGAAATCGACCTTTTCTCCTTGCAGCGACCGAGGAAGAGAGATGAATCGGTCGACGTGTATACGATAATGAGAGGCATTTATCAGTGGATAGTGTTACGAAGGATGAATAACTCTGGTGGGCAGAAGGGTGCAAGGTTGTCAATGTCCCCCTCCCCTGGGAGAATCACAAACTGTTGCTGTTACCACGCTGCTAACGAGAGAGTAGGAGAGACAAAAGAAAACATGCCAGAACCTCTGTTACCGATAACAGCCTGAGAGAGAGTTATGTTTATCCACCATGTTATGACTCCCGAAAGACGTATGGCTGCGGAGAGGGCTGTTTACTTGGTACTATTCTGTTCATTAAAATTCCTCAGTGGACAGCCGGAGTGGGCTGGTTTGATGGGCTAAGCCATTCAAAACTGATTGACACCTGATACCCCGTGAGTGGGGATAAAAGTGAGGACTGGGGTGTCACCCCCTCAGACGCAGCAGGAGACACACTAGTGAGCATCAGAAACCCACGAGAAAGTGTGGGGCATCGGGGACCGAACGGATCGGTCAATTTCACTCACAGCCGTTATAGCAAGGCCGGTGGGGGCTTGTGTGTGTGTCCACCTTTGCCGGAGTGACGAGTCCACCACGGAAGAACGGTCTAGCTAAAGAACAGAGGGGTCATACCTGAATGGCCACAACGAAACGACGGATCCAGAAAGTAAAGGAAGGTTTGGAAGACAATAGCTGTCACTGTTTGATCGTCCTCTCTCTCTCTCTCTCTCTCTCCAACAATTACAACACATCGACCAGCAACTACCTGAGCCTACATGAATTGAACTGAACGTTATACTTTCTCATGATAATTCATTATCCCCTATACAACGATAGAGCTTGTTTATCATTGATTGTTATTTTAGGTTTAGTATTGCTAACGTGTATTATCTGTATATTTGCCTTGATATTGACTTGCATATTTTACTAATAAACAATGCTGAAAATAGTACCACCAGACTTTAACGGATACTTCTATATTTGCTGGTAAGACACCCAGGTACGGGGTACGTAACAATAGTCGGACACTTTTTCCCCTGGGCTGTGATGGCTAGCACAAAAGGGTACTGTTTTATGGTGCTTGGAAGTAGGAACAGAGGTGATTTCAGGGTAAGTTTATTTGCACAGAGAGTTGTGACGGCGTGGAATGGCTGCCGGCGGCGGCGGTGGAGGCGGAAATGATAGGGTCTTTTGAGAGACTCGTGGATGACTAAGTAGAGCTTAGAAAAGTAGAGGTCTAATGATAAAGCCTAGGTAATTCTAAGGCAAGGACATGTTCGGCAAAATTTGTGGGCCAAAGGATCTCTGTTGTGCCGTAGATTTTCTATGTTTCTATGTTGTCTACGCTTCAGACGCCAATATATAGGAAAAAAAGGGGGAGTAGGTTCTGCAAATTTATGTACGTTCATTTGTGGTCAAATTTAGAAAGAAATTTCAGTTTAGCATTATGGTTGGAATGAGAGCTTCAGGTATGTGTATCCCTGGATTCTCTTCCACGGAAGGTGAGAACTCCTCAGACCAGACGGTTTCATTTCATTTCAATTAAATTCGAATTAAGTTTAATTGTAATTCCATCACACGGGAATGCCCATGAAAACAGCCAGTATCTGGCTGTTAATTGGATTACCAACAGTCCAACATGGCACAACACACACATAAAATGTATACAATAGAAACGTAGCAAGCATATGGAGGATATCAATAAAACACCTTCACGCATTATGTACACAGACACACACACACACACGCACACACACACACACAGACACACACACACACACACACACACACACACACACACACACACACACACACACAGAGTTATGCAACTTGAGGCCACTGGGCGCTTTGAATGATACGGTAATCTACAATTGTTCACCACAGAGATTGTTTTCTGCCACGTGAACACTGGGGGGCAGCAGAGGCTCCTGATTTGAGGCAGCGGCCACCGCCATCACCTTGCTCAGCTGCTTCATGTCGTATCCCATGAACAACTCCCTCATTTTTACACCTCAACTGGATTGGAACTATTACCCCATCGGTGAGGTTTACCATTAAAAGGGGGTAGTGCTGGTATGAACGAATGTTGTAAGAACTCTCTAAAACTTTATGAAAATAAGAATGCCATTGCAGATAGTTGAGTGGTTGTTAGGACAGATGTTGTTAAGACCTCTGACAAAGTCAGGAAGCAAAAAGTTGAGCCTACGTCACTCAGTCTCTGGTGCACCACTCCCGTCTCCGGCACTCATCCCTCGCCTATAGGCAGCTTCGTCTCCGTGACCCATGCCCTCTCCTGCACACATCGCCTTCTTCATCCTCTCATACGTTGCCATACGCCCCTCCCCGTCTCCGTGATACACTCCACTCGCTAAACGCTCCTCATCTACGTCGTCGTCTTTCCTCCCGTTCTGTGACACAGGCAATTGTTGCGTGTATGAGGGAGAGTTACACCTCCCTCATTCCACTGGATATCCATAAACATGATCTGATCCTCTCTACGGCTCCGTATGCACATGCCGTTCGAGTAGTTCCACACAAGATGATTGCAATCATCAATTGCAATCTCTACACCCTTGCCCTGGCCTCATCTCTTCTCCCCTTCCTTCCAATTCTGGCAGCACACAATCCGCTCACACCCACATACAGACACACACACACACACACACACACACACACACACACACACACACACACACACACACACACACACCATCTCCGAGAGACACACACACAGTTCGTAGGCAGTCATCATAACATGACTGAGTTCACTGTGAAATTTGAGAAAGTGAAGAGGTTGAGTCGGTGGTGAAGAAGGCGAATGCAATGTTGGCATTCATTTCTAGAACAATATAGGTGCAGGGATGTGACGTTGAGGCTGTGAGCAGCATTGGGACCCTTATTTAAGAAAGGATCTGCTGACGTTGGAGAGGGTTCAGAGGAGATGCACTAGAATGATTCCCGGAAAGGGAGGGTTAACATATGGAAAACGTCTGACCACTCTTGGAGTGTGCTCACTTGAGTTTGGAAGAATCCGGAGGGGGGGGGAACTCATAGACACAATTTGAAAGTTGAAAGACATGGAGAGAGTGGATGTGAAAAAGTTGTTTCTCACGGTGGGCGAGTCTAGTACGAGCGGACATGACTTGAGAATTGAATGGCGCCCATTCAGAACAGAGAAGCAAAGATTTTTTTTTTAGCCAGAGGGTGCAATTTTAGCAATTTGTTGCCACGGGCGGCAGTGGAGGCCAAGTCATTGGGTGTATTTAATTCAGAGATTGATAGGTATCTGTGTAGTAAGGACATCAACGTTTATGGTGAGAAGGCGGAATAGAACTAAATGGGACAATGGATCAACTCATGAAGATAAAATGAGTCGATGGGCCTAATGGCCGACCTCTGCTCCTTTGCCATACGGTCTTAAACGCATCCAGCTGCAGCTTCTAACACGCCGCGTTAAGCAGTGGGAAAATGAACTGGATGAACTCAGGGTCATTCGGAAAGGCGATGGTGTGATAGCGAGGACACAGTGGGAGTAACTGAACCTGCACTGTAACTCGAAAACACTCGAAAACATTCCTCCCCGCATGCATAACATCCTCCCTCTCCAAAGCCCCTTCCCGAATCCGTCAAACTCTCTCTCTCCTCCACTGTTCCCCGTCACTGTCACTCCGTCTCCAGTACACCACTCCCGTTTCCGTCACCCATCCCTCGCACTCAAACTATCGCGTCTCCCTGACCCACAACCTATCCTGCGCACTTCGGCTTCTCCATAATCCCGTACATACCCAGGTGCCCCTCCCCCGTCTCCGTGATACACTCCACCCGCGAAACGCTCCCCATCTACGCCATCCCTCCACTCTCCTTCCACTCTGTGTCACAGGCAATAGTGGAGAGTATGGGGGAGCGATGACGTCTGGTATTTCTACTCCCCCGTTCCATTGGGTATCTATCACCAGGATCTGAGCTTCACCACAGCTCTGCAGACACAGTCCGGTCGTGTGGTTCCACATCACTTGCATCAGGAACTGCAATCTCACCACCCTTTCCCTGGCCTCCTCTCTCCTCCCCTTCCTTCCTCATTCGGCAGCACACAGTCCACTCTCACACACAAACAATCTCCGAGAGACACACACAATTCGTACTACTGGGAAACCGAAATGCTGGGTACTGGTGAGTGGGGTGACCGGAGAAGGGAGAGGGTTTGGTACATTTTCTGATTCTAGTAGAGTGTGCTGCGATGGTGCGGGAGGTACCTCAGATGTCTGACTCCGGGAGAGTAATGGTTTAATATTTCGGCAGCTTCGGTGGTTGTGTGACCCTGGAAGTGTGTGATCGCGAGGTGTGGACAGAACTTCACTCTGTTCCTGGCCCCGGACTGTGTGTGACGGATCGTAGCTGAGGGAGCGTTACTCAGTGCATGTTTCCTGGTGCGTGTGATGAGATTGTATGGAGGGATTCTCGCTCTGTCTGTGACTCCTAGTCACGGGTCAGTGGATTCCGGTGTTTAAGCTGACTCGAAATAGAGATGGGTGCCTCAAAATGGCAACTCACACGTTCTGCTCCAACGGCTGCAGTCTGAACACCCTTTCTATAGCCAATCTCCTCCCCTTCCTTCCTCTATTCTCCCAACACCATTCCTTCTATATGTTTCTGAAGTGGGTGAGTGAACAATAGTATGTCCTGGTCCATATCGGTACCAGCGACATGGGAAGGTGGTTTTACAAAGTGAAGTCAGGGATTTATCTGTTAAATTAAAGGACAGGATAACTACCCGTCCCAGCTGAGGGCATGGATGAACACATTCGATTATGATATTGTGACCATTATTGAGAATTGGTTGTAGGAGGAACAAGCAGGACAGCACGATATTTCGTGGTTCCCTATTTTTAGGCGTGAGAAAGCGGAAGAATTTCAGAAAGATTGGTGACATTACAGGGCTGAGAAAATCTCACCGCAGAGCGCAGGCAGAACATACAAGGCAGCTCGTCTAAGTGAGACTTTATCGGTGGAAATGAGGAATAAGAAATGCGTGGTCATGTTATGGGGCTACATTATAGACCAGCAAACAGTCTGCTGGATTAGGAGGAAGAAACCTGCAGAAAGATCGCAGACTGTTGCAGTATATATAAAATTGTTATAGCAGGTGATTTCGGCTTTCCACGTATTGACTGAGTCGCCTACTGCTCAAGGACCAGTGGGATAGAGTTTAACAAAAATATTCAGGGATGATTCCTTGATCAGTCCCAGTGAGAGAAAACACTACTTTATAATCTACTGCGGAATGAGACGGCAGGTGTCAGCGCTTTGTGCAGGAGCAGACTTTGTATCGAGTGATCATAAAGTCATTTGTCTCCAGGTGATTATAGGAAAGTATAGGGCAGTCGTTGGGTTGCGATTCGGAAATGGAGCAAGGCCATATTTGTTGGGTACAGAAAGGATCTGGAATGTGTGGATTTGGACAACATGTTTTCTGGAGCTTTAATTACCTTGGCAGCTTTACGTCACAAGATGCTGGATGTAGAGTAGAAATAAAAATAAGAATTGTCATTGCCAAAACCAACTTCCAAAAAATGAAACCCATTTTACCTACTGACAGATTTCTATGACAACAAGGCTTAGGCTACTGAAATACTAATTCTGGTCAATCTTGCTGTGTGCTTCCGAAACGTGGACTGTAAGACCAGAACTCAAAAGAAACTTAGAAGCAACAGGAAGGTGGCTTCTTAGAAGAATGCTGAAAATATCACATAGAGATGGGGTACTAATGAGACAATACCCCATATAGCAAGATCTTTAGTGAGAACATTAAATGAGAGGAAACTTAAAATTCCTGGGCAATGTCATCAGGAAGGAACAAATGCAATGTTTTGCATTATATATAACCATCTAAAAATTACAGCACAGAAACAGGCCATCTCGGCCTTTGTAGACCGTGCTTAACGCTTACTCTCACCTAATCCCACTGACCTGCGATCATCCCATAACCCTTCATTCCTTTCCTGTCCATATACCTATCCAAGTTTAACTTTAATAACAATATCGAGCCTGCCTCTAACACTTATACTGGAAGCTCGTTACACACAGCGAGCACTCTCTGAGTAAAGACATTCCCCTTTGTGTTACCTCTGAAATTTTGCCCCCTCTCCCTCAACTCGTGTTGTCTTGTTTGAATCGCCCGTCATCTCAATGAAAAAGCCAATGCACGTCAACTCCATCTTCCCCCTGATAATTTGAAATACCTCCATCAAGTCCCCCCTCAAACTTCTACGTTCTAATGAATAAAGACCTAACTTGTTCAAACTTCTCTAACTTCCTTTAATGCCCCTCCTCCTCTCTTACCCCATCCCTGATTTATTTATTTTCTCCCTTCCCCTTTTAGTTCTCTCTCTGCCCATCACTGCCTGTTCTCCATCTCCCTCTGGTGCTCCCCTCTCCTTTTCATTCTCCCTAGGACTTCAGCGCCTTGTTCCTTTCCCTTCCCCAATTCTGTATCTTTTTTTAGCCAATCACCTTTCCAGCTCCTTGCTTCACGCAACCCCTTCCGGACTTCTCCTATGTTTTCGCGTCCCTCTCCCCTCCGATTTTGAAATCTCTTACTATCTTTTCTTTCAGTTAGTCCGGACAAGGGGTCTCGGCCCGAATAGACGACAGTGCTTCTTCCTATTGATTCTGCCAGGCCGGCTGTGTTCCACCAACCTTTTGTGTCTGTTGCCTGAGTTTGCAGCATCTGTAGATTTCCTCGTGTTTCCTATGCACAATACTCGGATTTATAAAGGGAAGCATACCAAAAGCTTTCATCACCACCCTATCCACATGAGGTTCCACCTTCAGGGAACAATGTACTATTCTCCCTCGATCACTCTGTTCTACTGCATTCTTCAATGCCCTACCATTTACCATGTATGTCCTATTTTGATTATTCCTACCAAAATGTAGCAGCTCATACTTATCAGCATTAAACTCCATCTGCCATCTTTCAGCCCACTCTTCTATCTGGCCTAAATCTCTCTGCAAGCTTTGAAAAACTACTTCATTATCTACAACGCAACCTATCTTCGTATCATCTTCGGATTTACTAATCTAATTTACCACCCCATCAGACAGATCATCAATGTATATGACAAACAACATTGGACTCAGTATAGATCCCTGAGGCACACCACTAGTCACGGGCCTCCAACCTGACAAACAGATATCCACCACTACTCTCTGGCACCTCCCATCCAGTCACAGTTGAATCCATTTTTCGACTTCAAAATTAATATCTGACGATTGAAACTTCCTCACTAACCTTCCGTGCGGAACTTTGTCAACGATGATACTGGTGTTCTGAGCTGTGTATATTTCAATGCTGTAAGTTTTTTTTTTTAAAGGCGGGTGAGCTCAGGGCATGAATTAACACATTTTGATGATATTGTAGACATTATTGAGTCCTTGCAGGAGGAACAAGTTGGACAGACCAATATTTCTGGGATCCCTATTTTCAGCCGTCTACATACGGAAGGAATTAAAGGAGAACGGGGTGACATTACTCGGGAGGAAAAATGTCACCGAATGCCAAACAGAAAACCTACGGTCACGCAGGGCGCAAAGCACAGTGGGAATGTACAAGACAGAAAGATAACTATCAGATGCATAATATAACAAGCAGACGGATAACAAGACAGAGATAGACCAGGCAACCGGTAGCTTTCTCATCCATCCCCGGAGAGAAATGACTAATAGCGCGGTGGAAGTGGAGAGGGAGTATCCTTTCAGGAGAGGTGAACGGCAATGTTTTGTTTGCCCAGAGAGTGCGATGAGTGGAATGTGCTGTCCGGGTTGGAGGTGGAGGCAAATCGACATAGGCGTTAAATTGGCTCTTTGGTAGGCACGTGTATGTGCAGGGATTGCATGGAGATGAGCAACTAAGTCGTAAAACCGGCTTAGATAGAAGGTATAATTGTTATAGCCGAGTTTCGGGCCGAAGGGTCTGCTCCGTTCTGTGATTTCTGGTCACTGCACGGCATGAGGAAACAGAGTGATTTGAACGCAGAGGGTGGGAACAGCAGGGATCAGGGACTATGACGATGAATTGGCAAAGACAAGGAATGATTTTTCAGCAGACGGAATGGGCAGTGATCGATCCACAAGGAGTGACAGATCAGACTCAAGCAGATGGATAATCTTCGTTTTAACAGCGACCCTCATTATCACGGGTATCTGCTGGAGGATTCATGGTGAGTTTCACACCGGTCGGAACGACAAAACCACAGAGAATAAAAATGGCCACTGTAACAGCGACACATTCCCATCATTTCCCAGAAAAACCCTTTACGGTGATATCAACACACCCCTCACTGTGGTACTGACGGGTCTCTCAGCATGACTACGACTCACCCCTCACCGTCACACCGACACAACCCCCACCAACACATCCCTCAACATGATACCAACATATCCCTCAACGTAATACCAATGTAATACCGAGTCACTGTAACATTGACACGTCCCGCACTGTGACGTAGAAACATCCCTAACTGTGACACAGACATGTCCATCACTTTTAAGCCGACTTATCTCTTATTATGACAGTAACTGCCACTTCACCGAAACACCAACGTAACACTCACCGTCACAATGACACCTTCCTCACCGTGACACCGACAAGCCCTCAGAGCGTCACCCACTCAGTCCGCACCGTGTCAATAACACTACACTTACCGTGACACCGACACATCCACCGTGACAACAACAGGTCTTTCCTCGTGAGACAGACACGCCCCTCACCGTGACATCGGCATTTTGTCCACTGTCACACCAATACACCGGACATTATGACACCGACGAGTCTCTCTTTGCAACACCGTCACACCTCGCACTGTGACTCCGACATATCTCTCACCGTGACAAAGAGAAACACCGCGATATGACCCGGTGCATTTCTCACATTGAACCAGAAACACCTATCACAATGACAGCTAGACGTCTCTCATTGAAACACCGACTCGGTTTGACACGGAATCAACTATCACCGCGATACTGACGCAGCTCCCATCGTGTCACCAATAAAAACCTCGCTGGTAACATAATATACCCCTCAGCATGTCCCAGACACGTATCGCACTGTGGCGCCGACGCCCCTCACTGTGCCAACAGCACACACCTCACTGTTACACCCTCACCGTGACACTGACACACTATAAACGCCAAACATCCTTCACCATCTCAGATCCCTCCTGAACGAAACTACAAACTCCTTTGGGCAGAAAATCAGGAGATCAACAGGAACCAACGCCAATGTCGAATACCAGTCCAAGAGTTAAACTCAAACTTTGAATGTAAGATATGTGAGATTTCCCACCCGTATGACCCCAGAGAACCTGTCACAAGGAGACTCCGAAACACACCTCACAGTAACACCGACACGCCCGTCACTGTGACACTGAGACACCACTGACACCTACAGGCTCCTCAACGTGACCCGTCCAGCTCCGCACCGTGACAAAGACTTACACGTCACTGTAACACCCCTCACCCCGAAGCAAATACCCACACCTAACCCTGACACAGACAAAACCCTTACTGTGATACCGACATCTAAATTCACAACGGCGCCGACAAAGTTTTATCCATCATACCCACACACACCTCAGCGTGGCAACCGAACACACACCGTGGCCATGACATGCCTCCACGGTGACACAGACACCATTCTCAATGAGAGCAGCATCCACACGTTACACAGATACTCCACCCACCGTGACACGAACAGACTCCTCACTTTGACATTTCCCTCTCCGTGATGTCGAGAGACACCTCCATCACAGCAACACAAGCATGCCCCGCGCTGAGACTGTGAATTGATCATCACCACGATACCGACACAGACCACATTGTAACAACAACAAAACCTTCACCAGGGCATTGATAACCCCTCAGAGATACACAGACACGCCCCTCATCTTTCCGATGACGCCTCTCACTGTGACACCGGCACATCCTTCACTGTGACACGCTTCACCGTGACACTGACTCAACACTCTCTGTGACCCGTTCGGTAGCGTGACGCTGACTCCCGTTTCTCTGTAAACGCTAAACATCCTTCACCATCTCTCTCAGTATCACAGATTCGTCCGTCTTTTAAACGAATGCACAGCGATCTCCGTCAGCAGTTCACTGAGATGGAAACGAAGTACAGATCTGTCAACGCAAGGCTCAAATCTGTGAATTGTTGAACAGCAGAAGAGGTGAGGCATCATCCCCCTCTTTCACCCGCTCCTCATCACAGGGCAGGCATGGAGAGACGATGCGTCACTCTGTGTTTGACCCAGTGATATGTGATGGGGCTGCGTGGAAGAAGTTGCATCTTCACTACTGTGTGGATCCAGCTTCACTCTGTGTCTGACAGCGGGATTGTGTGATGGGACAGTGCACAGAGAGATTCACCACATGTGTGACCCCTGAAGTGTGTCATGGCACCGTGGAAAGAGAGTTTCAATCTGAATCCCGGAGTGTGTGATGGGTTCGTGGAGAGACAGCTTCAGTCTGTGTCTGATATCGGGAGTGTGTGATGGGACGTTATTGAGAGACGTTTATTCTGTGTGACAATGGATTGTGTGATTCGATGTTGTGGAGTGCGTCATTGGAGAATGTGGACGGAACTTCGCCTTGTGTGTGAACACTGTGGGGTGTGATTGAACGGTTCAGAGGGAGCTTCACTCTCTGACACGCCAAGAATTGTGTGATAAGATGGGAGGAAGAAGATTCACGCTGTGTTAGACTAGGGTGTGTGCGATGGGACCATTTGGTGGCAGCTTCTCCTTCTGTCTGACCGGTGGAGTGTGTGATGGGGCATGGAGAGAGAGATTCATTCTCCGTCTGATTGTGAGTGTGTGATCGGACGGTGTGCAGGGAGTTTAAGTCTGTGTCTCACCCCCTCACCCCGTGTGTTTGTGATGGGACTCTGTGTTTGACAGTGCGTGCGTGTGATGGGAAGGTCGGGCTGGGCGGTGGGGGTTGAGTGCTTTTGGGATGGGATGTGCCGTGGTCATGATTGTGTCTTACACCAGTAACGGTGACGCGTGCCTGGACGGAATGCCGCCCCATATCTGAAACCAGCGTTGTTTGATTGGACGGTTCGGAGGGAGCTTCCCTCGTTCTCTGACCCCTGTACTGTGTGACGTCACTGGCTAGAAGGCGCATTATACTCTGACTGACCACGGGAGTATGCGGCGGGATGGTGCAGAGACTGTCTCATTTCCTATCTGATCACGGGAGGGTTTATAGAGGTAGTGTAGAGGGTGGTTCACTCTGTGTTTGTCCGCAGTACTGTGTGATGGGAGAGTATGCAGGGAGCTTCACTCCATGATTGACCAAAGGAGGGTGTGATAGTGTGGTGGAGTGAAAGCTTCAGACCGAGGTTGACCCCAGAGCTATGGGACAGTGTGGAAGGAGGTTCACTCTGTGTCTGACCCAGAGAATGTGCGATGGGACAGTTTGGAGAAAGCTTCACTCTGTACCTCACCTCGGCAGTGTGTGCCGGGACGGTGGGGAGGTAGCCTCAATCTCTGTCTAACCACGGCACTGTGAGATCAGACGGTGCAGTGGGAGATTCATTCCCTCTCTGACACCAGGATCGTGTTTTCGGATGCTGTCCAATGAACTTTTCTTTGTGTTTGACCCCGGGAGTGTGCGATGGGACAGGGAGGAGGAAGATTCACTCTGTGTTTGACCACAGGAGTGCGTGATGGGACCGTTTGGATGGAGGATCACTTTGTTTCTGACCCCTGGAGTGTGAGATTGGACGGTGTGGAGGAAACTTCATTCTGTACCTGATCGCGGGAGCGTATGATGGGGCTGCGTGGAGGAAGATTCACCCTGTGTCTGACCCCGGGTGTCTGTGATGGGACGAGGTGGAGGGAGATTCACTCTGTGTCTGACCCCGGGAGTGTGTGATGTGACGGTGTGGAGGAAACGTCATTCTGTACCTGATCGCGGGAGCGTATGATGGGGTTGCGTGGAGGGAAATTCACTCTGTGTCTGACCACGGGAGTGTGTGATGGGACGGTGTGGAGGGAGATTCACTCTCTGTCTGACCCCGGAGTGTGTGATGGGACGGTGAGGAAGGAGATTCACTCTGTGTCTGACCCCGGGAGTGTGTGATGGGACGGTGTGGAGAAGATTCACTCTGTGTCTGACCCCGGGAGTGTGTGATGGGTCCACGCGGAGACAGATTCACTCTGTGTCTGACCCCAGGAGTGTTTGATGGGACGGTGTGGAGGGAGATTCACTCTGTGCCTATCCCTGGGAGAGTGTGATGGGTCCACGCGGAGACAGATTCACTCTGTGTCTGACCCCGGGAGTGTGTGATGGGACGGTGTGGAGGGGGATTCACTCTGTGTCTGACCCCGGGAGTGTGTGATGGGACGGTGTGGAGAAGCTTCACTCTGTCTCTGAACCGGTGAGTGTGTGATGGGTAAGTGAGGAGGGATACCGATTCAATGCCTGACTCCGGGACGGACGGAGGGAGAATCACTGTTGCTTGTTTCTGAATTCCAGACCATGCTTGTTCCAAGGACTGGATCAGAAATGAAGACCGGCTTTATTTTCTATCCCCGTTTGCAATTCTCTACGGTGAGGCGAAGCAGCATTGTTGTAACTCAAAATCAATTCTTCTTGAAATAAATTCAACACAGGAAGAGGTATGTTTCTGATCGACGGAAGGTATATATATATATATATGTGTGTGTGTGTGTGTGTGTGTGTGTGTGTGTGTGTGTGTGTGTGTGTGTGTGTGTGTGTGTGTGTGTGTGTGTGTGTGTGTGTGTGTGTGTGTGTGTGTGTGTGTGTCTGTGTGTGTGTGTGTGTGTGTGTGTGTGTGTGTGTGTGTGTGTGTGTGTGTGTGTGTGTGTGTGTGTGTGTGTGTGTGTGTGTGTGTGTGTGTGTGTGTGTGTGTCTGTGTGTGTATATATGTGAATCTTGTTTCACAGTCTCCCATCACACACTACTCCCGGGATCATGCACAGAGTGAAGCTCCCTCCACACCGTCCCATCACACACTCCCGGGGTCAGGCACAGTGTGAATCTCCCTCCACATCGTCCTACCACACAGTCCCGGGGTCAGACACAGAGTGAAGCTCCCTCCACACGGTCCCATCACACACTCCCGGGGTCAGGCACAGTGTGAATCTCCCTCCACATCGTCCTACCACACAGTCCCGGGGTCAGACACAGAGTGAATCTCCCTCCACACCGTCCCATCAAACACTCCCGGTGTCAGACACAGAGTGAATCTCCCTCCACACCGTCCCATCACACATTCCCGGGGTCAGGCACAGAGTGAATCTCCCTCCTCACTGTCCCATTACACACTCCCGTGGTCACACACAGAATGAATCTCCCTCCACACCGTCCCAATCACTCACTCCAGGGGTCAGGCACAGTGTGAATCTCCCTCCACATCGTCCTACCACACAGTCCCGGGGTCAGACGCAGAGTGAATCTCCCTCCACACCGTCCCATGAAACACTCCCGGGGTCAGACACAGAGTGAATCTCCCTCCACATCGCCCTACCACACAGTCCCGGGGTCAGACGCAGAGTGAATCTCCCTCCACACCGTCCCATCACACATTCCCGGTGTCAGACACAGAGTGAATCTCCCTCCACACCGTCCCAATCACTCACTCCCGGGGTCAGGCACAGTGTGAATCTCCCTCCACATCGTCCTACCACACAGTCCCGGGGTCAGACGCAGAGTGAATCTCCCTCCACACCGTCCCATGAAACACTCCCGGGGTCAGGCACAGAGTGAATCTCCCTCCTCACTGTCCCATTACACACTCCCGTGGTCAGACACAGAATGAATCTCCCTCCACACCGTCCCAATCACTCACTCCCGGGGTCAGGCACAGTGTGAATCTCCCTCCACATCGTCCTACCACACAGTCACGGGGTCAGACGCAGCGTGAATCTCCCTCCACACCGTCCCATGAAACACTCCCGGGGTCAGACACAGAGTGAATCTCCCTCCACATCGTCCCATCACACATTCCCGGTGTCAGACACAGAGTGAATCTCACTCCACAACGTCCCATCACACATTCCCGGGGTCAGGCACAGAGTGAATCTCCCTCCTCACTGTCCCATTACACACTCCCGTGGTCAGACACAGAATGAATCTCCCTCCACACCGTCCCAATCACTCACTCCCGGGGTCAGGCACAGTGTGAATCTCCCTCCATATCGTCCTACCACACAGTCCCGGGGTCAGACACAGAGTGAATATCCCTCCACACCGTCCCATCACACATTCCTGGGGTCAGACACAGAGTGAAGATCTCTCCACACCGTCTTATCATACATTCCCGGGGTCAGGCACAGAGTGAATCTTCCTCCACACCGTCCCATCACATGTTCCCGGGGTCAGACTGAGTAAGGCTTCATGCATCTTGCCATCTCATTCTCCTGGAGTGAGATACAGATATAACTCCTTCTGCACTAGCCCTTCACACTCTCCCTGGGTCAGGCATAAAGTGACACACCTGAAATTCAATCATTCATGATACTACTTTAATTTCACAGAATTTTGTTAACAAATTTGTCCAGGACCAAGGCAGTGCATTCTGGATTGGAAAATGCAAAGATGGGTGAGATTTGGGCTCTTGCATGTTCCTGAGAATAAAATGAGTCGTGAGATTGATACAGGTTGCGAGAGTCGAGTGGGCGGTGGGTTTAGTTTGCGGTCTGGCACAGGCTGCGGGAACGTTTGCGGACTATGGTGCTCTTTTGGGAACTGACCAACGTTGTTTGAGAGTGTGAAGGAGTGGCAGTATGTTGGGGTCTGTCACATGTCCGTGGGGAGAGATGAGGGAGGGGTGTACTTTGGGTTCAGACACAGATCTGTGGGGAGAGAATGATTCAGTGGGAGTACTCTGGGCACAAAGTCACGTCCGTGGAGTGCATGGGACGTGGAAGATGTTTTGATGATTGACACAGGTCTCTAAGAAGAGGGTTGAGCAGTGGGATTATTTCGGGGACTTCGGGTGCTGTGGGGAGAGAGTCAGCCAGTGGGTGTACTTTGGACTGACTCTGATCGGTGGGGTGGAAGTGGTGAGTGTGAGTACTTAGACAGATAACACAGTTCTGTGGGGAGACATTAAGGACGTGGGAACATTTTGAGGACTGACATGGGGCTTTGGGGGACACTGGCGCTATAGGAATATTTTGAGGCCTGACACGGAGCTGTGAGGAGAATGTTGGGTACTGTTATTATTCTGGTCACTGAAACCGATCTGTGGGGAGGTACTGAGGGAAGGGATTACTTTGGGGTCTGACGCAGGGCTGCAGAGAGAGAGAGAGAGAGAGAGAGAGTGGGTCAGTTTGAGTATTCCGGTTACTGTAAGAGGGGATGTGGGAGATTTTGGGGTGCCACAGGCCAATAGTGAGGGAAGGCGTCTGGGATGTAGGGGATTGACACACAGCTGCCAGCTGGAGGTGCATTGAAATTCTTTGCCCCTCCCTGATAGGAAAATGGCCACGAATGTCGTGTACCAGATGAAAGCTGGAGGCTTCGAATGCGGTACATGTGAATGGTTCGGCGAGTTTGAGATTTGCACTGAGTTTCGTCAGCGCTTCATCTGTGAGAATTCTGCACATTTATGCTCAGGGATTTCTGACCAGATCCAGATTCTCTGTCAACAGGCAGTGGGTCCGACTTGAATCAAATGATAACGCGCTCTTTCTAACCCATTTCCTTCTCTGACTCACATTAACCCATCCGCTCTGCCCCTTACCCTTACCCTGTTTTCCTCTTTCCCTCTATCGCAATCTTTCCATCTCACCCTCTCTTTACCCTCGTCCCGATAAACTCTCTCTCTCATCCCTCTCCACTCTCGGCTCCTCCATTTCATTTGCATTTTTCTACCCCACCCCCCCCCACCACGACTCTCGCCTCCCTTCCTCCCAACTCTTCCCGCTTCTATCCCGGTCTCTCCCTCGATTCTCTATTCCCCCTCTACTCACTCTCCGCATTCCTCTTGTTCCCTTGACTCTACACCACTCGCTCTCCCGCTTCTGTCTTCAGCTACTCTCACCGTAATCATATTCGTCAATGTTCTCGTACCCGCGCCCTGGGGAAATAGAGTGCATGCATTCGCCTTAGCCGTGCCGCTTGTAGTTTTATACACCTCTATGAGGTCACTGAAAGAAGTCTCAGAATTCCCATCCTCGCTCCATTACTGAGTCCCCCCTGTCCCGGCAGCATCCTTGGAAATCTCCCTCTGCAATCTTTCCAGTTCGTTGAGATTTTTCTTGGAGCAAGGCAAGCAGAACTGAACTCCATACTCCAAGTGCGGCCAAACCGACGTCATCTTCAACTGCAACGTGACCTCCGACTCCCGGACTCAGTGTCCTGACTGATGAAGGCCAGCGTGACAAATGTCCTGTCCACCTGTATCGCAACTTTTCTACCGGATTCACGGTCTGTTTTATTATCTGTGACTTAGACCACCTGAGATTTGTTATTTCGAAGGATCAGTAGCGCGCAAATATGTAAAATTAATGTCAAATGCAAAAAGCTAATAAATGCCGCAAAAATGTGGAGGTGGTGCTGATGCGTTCAATAATATTCTGGCGGAGGGGGGGAAGAAGGTGTTCCTGGTTCATTGAGTTTTCAGTCTCCTGTTCGTTGTCAAACCTCCTTCCCAGCCGACCATCCCCGTCACCGTCATCCATGACATCCCCTACAGCCCTCCCCGTTTACCCCACCGCCATCTACTTCTACAAACCCTGTCTAAATCACCCCTCCATCCCCTACACTCCGTGCCGCCTCCATTATCTCCTCCTTCCCCAAATCCTCTCCCTGTCTCCCTGACGCGCTCCATCCCCAGCAGGTCCACCACGATTCCATTAATCCTCTTCCTGCTCGACCCGTTTCCCTCTCTCTCAGTTTATATGGATATTTGGGGAGTAAGGGGGAGAAGTAACCTTTGTTGTTTCTCCATCCAGCCCCCTTCCTCCAGATATCGATCTCTCGCTTCTGAGCCTCTGCAATGTGCTGTGTGAACAGGCCGATCGTTTGGATCGATAACAATTCATCCCAGTGACCGCTATCTCACCACCATATCCGTGCTCCCGACAAAACCAACCCTTCTTCCAATTCCATCCTGTTCCCTGCACACTTCCGGAACAGAAACACATACACATTCTACGAGCCGGCACAAAATTCAAGACTTCAGGATCGGCAGAGTTTTGGGGATTGGTGAGAGGGAAGCTTCGGAACATCGTAGTTTCTGAAGGGACCCGGGGCAGTGAGCTTCAATTTGTGCCTGAACCCGGTTGTGTGCGCTAGGACGGTCCGGAGAAAGCGTCACCCAGTGTCTAAATTCAGGAGAGTGTGATGCAACTGTGTGGAGGGAGTTTCACTCTGTGCCTGTCCCCGGGAGTGAGTGTGGAGGGAAGCTTCACTGTGTCTGACCCCGGAAGTGTATGATGAGACGGTGTGGATGGAGATCCAGTCTGTGTCTGAACCTGGACGTGTTGAATTGTATGGTGTGGAGAGATTTTCACTGTGTGTGTGTGCGTGTGTGTGTGTGTGTGTTTGTGTGAGTGATAAGCCAGAATAGAGGGATAGAGCAGCGGGAAATTGGTTTTGAGCGGAAATAAGAAATTTTCTATCTTTGACTCTTCAAGGAGGAAGCTTGGGTGAGAGAAGACACAGAACTGTTGGTGGATTTGTTTACTGTTTAATTATTGTTTCTTTCTTTATATTCGCAAGGTCAGAGCAGTAGAAATGTCTGGCCGGACAGTTGAATACTCCTTTGCGAGATGTGGGAAGGCAGGGAGTCCTCAAGAGCTCCTGACAACTTCACTTGTAGGAAGGCTATCCAGATGCGCCTTCTAACACACTGTGTTACAGAGTTGGATCTGAAACTAGATGAAATCGGGATCATTCGGAAAGCCGAGTGGGTGATAGGGAAGACATACAGAGATGTATTTGCACCTGATGTGTAGGATACAGGAAACTGCGTGAGAGCCAGGAAGGTGAAAGGTGTTAAAAGCCAGAGTCAGTGCAGAGACCTCTTCTGGCCAACCCGCTCAATAACAGGTAGACCACTCTGGATACTTCTGGATGGGAGGAGATAGGTGCAAATTACCAAGCCGGGGAAAGTCTCACCGGTCAGGTGTCTGGCACTGACTGTGGTTCTGTGTCTTAGAAATGAATAGACTGAGATATGGTGAGCTGTATTGATAGGGTTGTCATTGTTGGGGGAGTCGAAATAAAAACTATTGTGGACGAGAACGAGATTCCTCGATGGAATGCTGGCGTTATCGTAAGGGAGCCAGATCCACGAACTTGTGTATGTGCAGGTGTGCCCAAAATTAGAAAGTACATTCAGCTTAAAATGTGGCTAAAATGTTAGGATTGGAACGAGGTGTTCAGATATGTGAATCACTGGGATCTCTTCCTCGGAAGGTGCGCCGTCTATAGTTGAGACGGTTTCATTTCATTTCAATTCAATTCATTTTAAGCTTAATTGCAATTTCAGCACACATTACCGCCAGGGCCAAGCTCCTGAACAAAATACCAACTGTCACACGAGGCACACAGCACATATAATATGTATAAAATAGAAAGATTAGAAGCATATATGAAATACTTTAGCGCTTTATGTACACGGCCGCACAAGCATGCATTTACATATATAAACAGTTTCAGGTTCCAGGCGCATTAAAAACCACCGAAATCTACAAACTACAACAACCGAGCTTGCCAAGCGAACGCTGGGAGACAGCACAGAGCCCTGCCCGGAGGCCGCACCACACCGCCCCTCGTTGTGAAGCTCCTTCATTTCCTCCGCCATCTGGCAACCTGTCAATTTACAAATGAACCGGAGTGAACCTAATATCCCAGCACGAATGTTTGCCATTAAAAAAAAAAAGTGTCGTTGTGTTGTTTAAGATCGAGTTGCAGGGGGATGATAACCAGAATGATTGTACAGATAGTGGAATCATTGTTGGAAGATGTTGTTAAGACCTCAGACAAAGTCAGGAAGCAACAAGGCTGAGCCCGTTGAGACTCATGTTCTGAGCTGCCTCCGATTCAATGTAGGAAGTATTGCACGAAAGGCAGATGAGCTCAGGGTAGGGGGCAACGGCTGTAAACATGATGGTTTAGCCATTTGTAAGATTATTTAGCAGGAGGGGCAAGTCTGTTATCTCACCCTCCCAGTTTACCACTGTTTTGGTTGTTCTAATGTATATGTAGTTTAGGCTGAGGCGAGTTTTTCGAGGTGGAACTGAGGAATAAGAGAGGTATGAACTCCTGATTATCGACCACCGGGAGTCTTACCAGCAAAGATACAAGTATCCGTTGGAGTCTGTTACGATTTTCAAAACAGTGTTTATTAGTCAAATATACAAATCAATATCAACAATGCAAATATACAGATAATCCACGTTAGCAATACTATACCTAAAAGTGTGGGTATAATAATAATCAAGCTCTATCGTTGTCTAGGGGATAATTCATTAACATGGGAAAGTATAAATTTCAGTTCAGTTCATGAAGGCTGAGGTAGTTGTTGGTTCTTTTGTTGTAACCGTTGGAGGGAAAGATCGAGAGAGAGAGAGAGAGAGTGCGAGAGAGAGAGAGAGAGAGAGAGAGACAGACAGAGAGGGAGAGAGAGAGAGAGAGAGAGAGAGAGAGAGAGAGAGAGAGAGAGAGAGAGAGAGAGAGAGAGAGAGAGAGAGAGAGAGAGCGAGAGAGAGAGAGAGAGAGAGAGAGAGAGAGAGCGATCAAAAGGTTGAGCTACAGTCAATCAAACCTTTTATTTTCTGGATCCGTCGATATGTTGTTGCGGCCATTCAGGTATGACCCCTCTGTCCTTTAATGGTGTACTCGTCACCTAGGCAAGGGTGGACACACAACCAAGCCCCCACCGGCCTCGCTATAAACACTGTTTGTTAAAATTGACCGATTCACACTGTTTGTTAAAATTGACCGATTCTTCGTTCGGTCTCCGATGCCCCTCACTTTTTTTGTGGGTTCCAACATTTAAGCAGTGCTCACTAGTGTGTCTCCTGGTGTATCTGAGGGGTGTCTTCCCAGAACTCACTTTTGTTCCTACTCACGGGGTCTCAGGTGTCAATCAGTTTTGAAAGGCTTAGTGCATCAAACCAGCCCACTCCAGCTGTCCACTGAGGAATTTTAATGAACAAAATAGGACCAAGTAAACAGCCCTCTCCAAAAGACATAACAGTAAATCAATGGCTTCTCTCCTCCCTCTTATCAGCAGCAGATGATTCAATTTGTTTTCCTCTTATCTGTGTGTCTCTCTCATTCTCTCTCATGAGCAGCGTGTTAACAGTAACGGTTTGTGATTCTCCCAAGCGGGAGACAAGGGCAACTCTGCACCCTTCTGCCCATCAGAGCAGTTCATCCTTGGTAACGTGGGCACAAGCAGTGTGGACAGTCGGCATTTCGTTCTCTGAGGAGGACCTTTAAAAGGCCAGAGGGCATATAGTTCATTAGAAAGGAAGAACAGTAACTCAATATTTCCTTCTTGCACTGTTTCTGCAGTGTGTAACTTCGTGGATGTTCTGTATATTTTCCCGACATTGCTGCTGTAAAGACACACTTTAGTCAGATAGTGATGTTAAACCTGACTCAGAATGTTCAGAGAAGATGTGCGTTCAAGTCAAGTCAAGTCAAGTCACCTTTATTGTCATTTCGACCATAACTGATGGTACAGTATACAGTAAAAACGAGACAGCGTTTTTCAGGACCATGGTGTTACAAGACACAGCACAAAAACTAGACTGAACTACGTAAAACAAAACAACGCAGAGAAAGCTACACTAGACTACACACCTACCCAGGACTGCATAAAGTGAACAAAAAAAGTGCAGGCATTACAATAAATAATAAACAGGACAATAGGGCAGTAAGGTGTCAGTCCAGGCTCTGGGCATTGAGGAGTCTGATAACTTGGGGGAAGAATCTGTTACATAGTCTAGTCGTGAGAGCCCGAATGCTTTGGAGCATTTACCCAGAAGGCAGGAGGGAGAAGAGATTGTTACAAGTTTTGATTTGTATACTCATCGTGGTGGGCACAGTGAATGAATGCAAGTGGCGTTGGAGGATGCAGATGTGACAGAGTTTATTAGATACCAGATGAATGTGTGGAGAATGGAGTTATGCAGACCTAGCTCAGGTTGAAAGGATTGATTTGACAAGGCATACAATGAGCATGTCCATAGGTTCAGAAAAGCACATTGAGCAGCAGGGCCTGATTTCCTGCTGTACCATTCTATGTTGTTGAGACCACGTCTGGAAAACTGTGAGCATCTCTGGTCGGCCGCCTCTGGAAGGACTTGATTCACCTAAAAGCCGGAGTAAGAATTCACGGCTTTCGTTGCGGGGACCGGAGTACTCGAGCCGGAGGCGATGCAACACCAATTCTTCTCTCCGTCGCCACAGGCCCCGCAGTAACGATGCAATCGTGGGATAATGAAAAGGGTGCCCAACATAGAACATATCACATAGAAATCTACAGAACATTAAAGACCCTTCGGCCCACAATGTTGTACCATCCATGTAACCTGTTCTGGAATCTGCCTAAAATTCCCTACCGCATACCCGTCATTTTTTATCTAAATACTTACCTGTCGAAAAGATCCTTAAAGGTCCCTAATTATTCCGCCTCCATCACTGTGCCCGCAGTCTATTGCACGGACCCACCAAACTCTGTGTGAATAAACTTAACCCTGACATCCTCCCACACCCCGCCCCCGGACCTACTGCCAAACACCTTAAAAGTACGCCCCCTAGTGTTAGCCATTTCACGCCACGGACAAAGCCTCTGGCCATCCACACGATGAATACCTTACATCATCGAATGGATCTCTCTCATCAACCGTCGGTCCAAGGAGAACAGGTCGTGTTCACTCAACATATTTCATCAGGAATACGCTTCCATCCAGGCAATATCCTTACGAATCTCCTTTGCACTCTAATTGATCCACATTCTTCCTGCGTGAAATGACAAGAAATGGGGTCTACCTAAGTTCCTATTTAACCTTAACGGTACATCCACGTTCTCGAACTCAATTCCAGGGTTGATGAAAGCTCACCGACCATACGATTTCTTCACATTGACTTCCTGCGCAGCATCTTTGAAAATCTTATGGATGGATAAGGATCCCAATTTCTCGCTGATATTCCACACTGCCAAGAGTCTTATCATTAATATTATATTATGTACTCAAATTTGATGTACCGAAATGAACCGCTTTATACATACCTGGGTTGAACTCCATCAACCTCTTCTCAGCCCAGCTCTGCACCATATCGATGTCCCGCTGTAATTTCTGACCACCCTCCAGACTAGCCACAACACTGCCAATTGTTGTGTCATTAGTAAACGTACTAACACACCCCTCTACTTCCTCTTTCAGGTCATTTACAAAAATCGCAATAAGGAGAGATCCCAGAACAGATCTCCGCGGATCACAACTGGTCACTATATCCCATGCAGAATATAAACCATCTATAACCACCCTTTGCCTTCTGTGGGCAAGCTAATTCAAGGTAAACATGGCACGTCTCATTGGATCCCATGCCTCCTTAATTTCTGAATGAGCCTCGCGTGGGGGACATTATCAAAAGCCATACTGAAATCCACGTATACTACCTCCATTGCCCTAACTTCATCAATGAATGTAGTTTCATTGTCTGATAATTCTATCAGGTCTGTAATGCACGACATGTCCTTGACAAAGTCATGCTGACTACCGCTAATCTGATTATGTCACACCAAAGACTCACGAGTCCTGACTCCCAGGATCTTCTCCAACAACCTGCCCACGTCACTAGTCAATAATTTAATGGGTTATCCCTAATCCCTT
>NW_026779098.1:107500-157672 GCF_030144855.1 Hypanus sabinus
TTCCCTTCTATTGAAGTTTTTCCATTATTCAAGAGGAAGAAAGATTGCCTCATCAAAAGTATTAATATTAGCTGAAGATTGTTTGCTTTCTTATTTCTAATCATACACTAACATATATCATCCTTTCCTGGAGACGTCCAACCTGCCCTCTTAAATTCACACATGGACAACTCAACATCACTGATACTATCATTGCTACACATGACTGCCTACACACCAGTGTACTCACTGAGAACCTTATCTCTACATATTTAACGTCTTCGCTTAAGTTATCTTGTTTATGAATCGCGGCAAATGACACAGCCAATAACTCAACCGTCTCCATTTGAGTAGCAATCATTTTAACCTCATCAATCAATACTGATACATCAGGAGTATTACGGACCGTACTACACATTTCCTTTAATGATTAGCCAAACTTCCCTAAGTTTAATATCCCTTCCAGAATAATCTCAATATGTCCTCCAGTAAAGGCTTTTCGCAATCTTCAACAATTTCCTCAGCACAGCCTGTAGCCTTTTTATTGTTGATAAGGTCACTGGGAGACTGATGCTTCTTAACTTGCCTAAACTCTTCAATTCCCTCCCTAATTTATCCTATGCACTCTTCAGTCCACCACGGTGCAGCTTTTCTCCCATGAATTCCATTTGAACAGGAATCACTTTCAATACTATTGGATGAATAATGTGACATTACATTTTATTGTTAAAATCGACATCAACCTCAACATTCAGCCCTGACAGACGCTGATCACGTAAAGCTTTAAACTCATCCCAATTTGGTTCAACAACTAAAAAAAAAAATCACGTCCGCCCGATTTGCCTCTTGTCCCTGATATAAATCTAAACAACGGCTTATAAAGACAGTTTAATGTCACTTCCCAATCTTTCATCACCCATAGCGTCCAACATGCTGACGACAGCCAATATGTTCTGAACTAAAACTAAATATCTCCGTGTATCAGAGTTATTGTAAACATTGTGTTTCGTGGTGAGAGTTTCCTGAACACATTTCGCATCGGGAGGATTTCACAAGTCAGATATCATCTATTTTTATAGAGTATTGAACATTGGAAATCATGTTTCTCGCATTCCTCTGCCATATTTTAATCCCATAATGTCGACTGGGATTCAGACACCAAACGCTTCAGAGCTTCATTTCCAGCTTCCCACATAGCATCAGTTATAACAAGATACTCCTCTGCAGGTTTCAAAATACTTTCAATTTCCACAGTTTGATGTGACAACTCAGCAACAGAATTCGCCAGGTCGGTTCTAAACATCACGAAATTTATTTTATCAGGCTGTAAAGTACCGTTAATATGAGAACTGTCATGCCGACATAGGTCCATTGATTTCATGGGCTCTTCTCCCACTGGGAAGTGCAGAAACTAACATGGTTTTGTTTAACTGTGTACAAGATCACTCTCACTGACTGACGTTCATATGAACTGACCGTCGTATGAATTCATATTTGGCGACAGGCACCTCAGCCGCTGACAACTGCGGGAAAAAGTGGATCTGAGCAACGACAGGCCGCGTGCACATCTGCCCCAATCTCAGCCCAACCACTTCTGCTCCTTCGCCATTTTGGAGTTGATCGATTTGCTGCAGTCGGTAGGTCGCCAGCCCGCGGTTAGTCTCTTCGGGCGGAGTTTGTTGTGGATCAGGAACAGTGTTGAGGAGCGAACTAGGAGCAAACGCAATAGGACTGCTGCACCATCAATAACTCTCGGAGACGTGAGCTAAGGTAGGCTTTTATTGGCTGGAAGAAAGCACAAGCAGCAAGTGACTACCACAGAAGCAGTCAGCAGGGGGGCCGTGTCCAGACAGGTATATGTAGTTCACCACAATGACAACAACTACCAAGCGGCTATGCGCCGCCCCAGCCCACAACCCCATTTCAACAACTGCCGCTGAGAAAATCCAAAGACTGCCCGATTTCCCGTTATCTAGGCAATATCCTTGTACACCACCGTCCAAAACCACCAGAACTTTTTTTTTTTCTCTATAGTTTTATTGCAACAGTTCAGGTGCGATTAAACTAGAGATCCATGAAAGTGCAGAGTAACTACTTCACACCAGAACTCAGCGCCGCGACTAGTAGTGACCACTACCCATCATCCTATGCAGCTACTTTCAGTGAGTTATTGTCATTGGCGCTCCGGCTCACCGGCGAATGTTAACTGTGCCTTGTAAGATTTCTCATCCTGTCTCTCGTCCGTTCTCTTCACCTCAGATTACAAGTTAATTGAAACAAGTGAGTGAACCATTTGCCGTCACATTTATAAACAACAGAACGCGTTAGGAGCCAGGGTTACTTGTGAGATAATGCCAGCTGTATGGTAACGAATCACGGCCAATCGTCCCACCGAGTCCGCACTGACAGCAGATACACCATCGCACTGATGTTTCATTAATGAACACCGTCTAATCTGTTCTGTCGGTTCGCAATCAGAGCAAGACATTAACGAACAATTAAACGACCTATTGTGAAGGCAAATTATATCGGTAACCACGACCTTCAGGAACGGAGCGTCAAGTCGACCAGCTTTGAGGTCACGCTCCAGCCGGAAGGACGTCAGTAGAATCGAGGAAGGTGTCGTCTCTTTAACAGAGGCTTGGTGAATTCGGGACATGTGAGAAAAAATTTATAATTCGGTACAGAAAGAATACAAATTCATGTTGAGAGAAAGAGAGAGAAAGACAGAGAGAGAGATCAGCATTTCGATACCAATTGTGGCCATTGAGGCTACGATTAATGTCTCTTTTTTTTCGCCTGTGTCTGAATCAATACACCGAAACAGGTAAATATTGAGTTTACTCGACAGCACAACGAACTAAGGTGAGTTGTAGTGAGAGGTATCATAAGTATTCCTTCAGGAAGGGTAGGGTCCGTTCTTTCACCACTTTCAACAATGGGAAGTGCGTGTTGAATCAAATGAAACATTTCAGTGGAATGTTCAGCTTGAGAGACGCCGAGTCACCCGGGCACTGACAGCATTAAAACTCACGAGTGCTCCAGGTGAGGCTCGAACACAGCCTCGCCATTTCTCCGCCGCGTACTGACATATAAGTACCTCGCGCTAACCGATTGTGCCACTGGAGCCCAGAGCTGCAAACGCGTGTTTTTACATATGGAAAGAAAATTTAGAAGCCTCTTACAGATATCATAGAACATAGAGCCTATGTATTGCCATACCAGCTAAAAAGCAAATCAAAGGCACTCAAACTCTAATCCCACCATCCTACCATGTCCATATACCTCGATCGTCCTTACATTCAAGTGAATATCAAATCAGTAGATGGGCACATCGTATACCACCTATAAATTTCCTGATATTGCAAGTATTGCTGGTCGAAACTCAGATGGAGACGAGAGAGCGAACAGGGGCGAGATACGCCAATGTGTGGTGTCACAGCAAAAACCTTGCACTGAACGTCAGAGAGAGGAAAACAGATTATTGTGGACTTCAGGAAGGATGGAGATACCGATCCTCATCGGGGGGGGGCGAATCAGAAGTGCAGAGAAGAAGCAGTTTCCAGTTCATGGGTGTTAAGATCTCTGAGGACATAACCTGGTGCCAGCATATCGATGCGGTTATAATGAAGACAAGACAGCGGCTATACAGTACTTCCGTACAATGTCCTCTGTATGTTACTCAAAAGGGCATCTTTGGTTGGTTAAGAGTGGGAATGCTTCTTTGTCTGATAAGCGTTTCTCTCGCAGTTGTTTAGCTTTAGACTTGCTGCCGTGGGGATTGTATTCATTTGTTATACATTTGTTCATTGCTAACCAATGAGGCTGGGAGCTTGGGGGAGGGGTGTCCCGGGTTTTCAGGAGAGGAGGGAAGGGGACGCCGAGGAAGGCGGACGTGCGCTGCACTGCTTGGTTGAACAGCGGGGTGGTCCCAGGACGTGGAGATCGGGCTCGTTTTTGAGAAGGATGTCTTTAGATGAAAGCCACACCATCTGCCCAGGTCGATACTCAGGCGCAGGAGTCTGGGGATTGCGCAGATTTATAGGGATGCTTTCGAAATTCTGAGATCTCACAGAGTTTTGGTGTCTGCGGATTTGGAGTTGTGACGTGTCTAAATTTTACATCATTCACAGATACTTTCATAATAGATATATTTTTAATGTCCAACAGTGTTCCTGCTACTTTATGGTGGCGGCACCAATTTGCTGATCGGTTTGAAGTGATCCTTGCTCTGGTAAAATCTAATGTGCATATGTGCATGTCAACGGGATTGTGGTGCAGACTGAAATTCGGATTGCGCCGGTATAGGGGTGCGAGGTTGAATATGTGACTCCACGCAGATTTGCTGTACAACCATACTTTTGTGTAGTGGTTGATCTCCAAATGTATTCCGGGGCATATGTGAATCTTTATTGTCCAGGCCGGCATTTTCTGAATTTTTTAAAATGATTCGCATTCTGAGATTATGCTTTGGGACGTGTCAGAGTGATTCGGGTGCTCGCCGATTTGGGGATAGAGCAGATTCAGGACGTCACCTACAAATTTGCGAGGCACAGTTACTTACGCAGTCATCATGTGTACTGTTCGAAATGATTATTTTCTGGGATTACGTAAAACGCATTTGAGGTTCCCAGCGGGTTTGATGCACACGTGGATTTTGGGTGCGCTCTTTCTTGAGGATGTGTGCGTATTTGGGGTGCACATGGGTTTGAGATGCGAAATTAATTGGAACTTGCGCAGACCTAAGGGTTTCTTCTCCGATAAAGGGATGCAAACCAATTGGGGGTTTGTGCACCTGCACTCCATCCGCCGAACAGGCGGTATCTCCATGTGGTCACCCATTTTAATTCCACTTCCCATTCCCTTTCCGATATGTCCATTCATGAGTTCCTCCACTATCACGATAAGGCCACACTTAGGTGCGAGGAACAACAGCTTATAATCCGTTTGGTTAGCTTCCAACCTGATGGCATGAACATTTCTTTCTCAAACCTCTCCTTCACCATTTTCTACCCCTTTGTCTCTCTCTCTTAATATCTCCTTGCCCGCCATAGCCTCCCTATGGTCCAGCTCCCCTTGCTTCATTTTTTTCTTTCCTCCATAGCCTTATGTCTCTTTCAGCAATCTAATTCCAAGCACTTTGCTTCATCCATCCACCTCCAAGTTTTACCTGTCGTCTGGCGTTTCTCTTACCCCTCACATCACCTTTCAAATCTACTCCTCTACTCTTTTTGCCCTCCAGTCCTGCTGAAGGGCTTCAGCCCGAAACGTCGACTGTGTTCTTTTCCATAGATGCTGCTTGGCCTGAGATGTTTCTCCAGCATTTGGTCTAATCCATCCCCCCCACCCCGTTTTGTTAGGTGCTCAGTTATATTGGGCCGTAATGTACAGCATACAAGTCTGCATATACCTTTGATTCATCTAATCGCATTCAGGAGTTGGGTAAATCTCCAGTTGAATGCTATACACAGGAGAGAAAGTTAAAATATGGTTGTCTTAGGAATGCATTCCTGTGAATGACCGGGACACGCTGTTACATTATCACACTGGTCAGTGTTAAGTCTCCAGAGACAACAACATTATCATCACGGTCAACGGTGGTCAAATGCATGTGCCCAGCAGCAGTATGCACGTATCTCGAAAATGCTTGTGAGTCAGAAAATCTGCGTACTTCCCCAAGGAAGGACGCACATTCGGCGACTCAGACGAAGAATCATTTCAAACACAAAATGGCTGCCTTGTCGTTAACTGCTCCACGCATCCCAAAGGTCGGGAGCACATCACCAAATCTGCCGATCAACCCGAATCCTTATGAACTCCCAGATACACACACAAAAATGTGGCGACTCCATATTCGCCGACAAACCCCCAAATATGTTATCCCCAAATACGAGCGCATCCCCATAACGAGAACAAACCCCAAAAGCCGTGTGCATCCATGTGCACCCCGAGACCCTGTGCAACCCATTTTAGCTGACACGCAATACCCAATACCGAATGCAGCTCGCACCCTAAACCCGCTGACAACCCCACATGCCCATGAGATTGTTCCGAGCAAGATGCATTCGAAACAGTTGAGAAAATGGCATCGTCGACGTCAATAATCCGCACTCAACACATTCGTGTGCAAATCTTGACCCGCCAACACACCCAAATCTAAGTGTGTGCACGGCCATGCTTGAGACTAAATTTCGAGTGATGTCTAAGTTTCTTCCTGAAATCTCACCGGCGGTTGTTTTTTTCGCCTTCTCTTAAATTGCACTAATTTCTAAAGGCGCAGCTCAGTACCTTTAATTTTTAAATATGTTACAGTATTGATGAAGAATTAGACCAATAGTCTGTAGAGTTGCCCAGCGCTCCGGATTATCGGAATTTACTTTAGCAGAGGCTTTGCTTCGATAAATCAAAACAGCCCGCCGTGAATCCACAAAACGTGTGCATATCACCAAATCAGTGCGCACTCCAAACACACTGACACACCACATATATAATAGATAACTCTAAAGCAGAATTCCTGTCCAACAGTTCAGAATATGGCTGTTCCAACAATTAAAATTCGCACCACCCGAAAATATGATTGCAACTATTGATTGTTAAACAAACAGCCCCCGGAATATACGAACATCACATCATCTAATTACGTCCCCGTAATTGACTACAGACCCCTAAATTGGCGCGTATCCCCAAATCCTTGTGCGTATTTGCTGCCAAACCCTAAATCTACGCACACCCAAATTCAGCGCTCACCACATATATTTGTGGATTCAATTTTAAATCCGTGCGTATTCCCAAATCCAAGTTCACACCATAGCAGTGTGCACCCCTTATTCTCCGAAAATGCCCAATATCTGCACGACCCAATTCAGTGCGCACCCCAAAGCCGCTGACATCCTGACATGGTTCAGAATCCTTTCAAGAATTCATTCCTCGACATTAAAATCCGCACACAGCCCAAAGTTAATGTGCAACTTCAAATGCGCCAACAAGCCTAAATCTTTATCTCACCCCAAATCCGTGATTACATGTACACAGCCCCAAATCCATGTACACCTCAAATACGGGTTCCATCAACTAGGAACGCACCCTAAAATTCATGTGAATATCATACCCGCGGAGAAAACCACTTGCACATTAGATTATCCCAGAGGAAGTATCATTTAAAATAATTCACGTCAAATTTCAAATTAAATTCATTATTCACGTGATCTTTGAGATTCGGCACACTTTCAAACCGCAGGCACCGCAAATACGTGAAAAATCCCCACAACGTCAAAACCGTGGACGCACACGCACTAGTTAGATTATCTCAAAAGAAAAAAAAACAGACAAAATCTGTGTACAACGAGCCCCACAAATGAATGTGAAAGTTTCAGCGTGTTTGGGCTGCGCATGGTGATGCGCACCAATTTGACGATGCACATGGATTTGGTGATGCGCACCAATTTGACGATGCACATGGATTTGGTGATGAGCACCAATTTGACGATGCACATGGATTTGGTGACGCGCACCAATTTGACGATGCACATAGATTTGGTGACGCGCACCAATTTGACGATGCACATGGATTTGGTGATGAGCACCATTTTGACGATGCACATGGATTTGGTGATGAGCACCAATTTGACGATGCACATGGATTTGGTGATGTGCACCAATTTGACGATGCACATGGATTTGGTGATGAGCACCAATTTGACGATGCACATGGATCTGGTGATGCGCACCAATTTGACGATGTACATGGATTTGGTGATGAGCACCAATTTGACGATGCACATGGATTTGGTGATGCGCACCAATTTGACGATGCACATGGATTTGGTGATGCGCACCAATTTGACGATGCACATGGATTTGGTGATGAGCACCAATTTGACGATGCACATGGATTTGGTGACGCGCACCAGTTTGACGATGCACATAGATTTGGTGACGCGCACCAATTTGACGATGCACATGGATTTGGTGATGAGCACCATTTTGACGATGCACATGGATTTGGTGATGAGCACCAATTTGACGATGCACATGGATTTGGTGATGCGCACCAATTTGACGATGCACATGGATTTGGTGATGAGCACCAATTTGACGATGCACATGGATCTGGTGATGCGCACCAATTTGACGTTGCACATGAACATGGTGATGTTCGCTGATTTGGGTTGCCTTTTTCAGTCGTGGGACACAGATAGATTTGTTGAGTTGACGGATCAAAATTTGCGTCTGGATTATTAATATCGAGGCTGCTATTTTTTTCCATTGTATTTTATTGATTGTTTCTCCGGGGAAATCTGATGTACAAGTGGCGGAGTCCGCGGGTTTAGGGTGTGCACTGAACTTACGATTGCGCAATTTTATTTCTTGTCGATGAATATGGGTTGCACACGGTCTTGTGGTTCATGTGGATCTGGGGTTGTGCCTGGATTTAGGAGTGTTCTCTAATAAAGAGTTGCAAACTGATTTAGGGGAGTGCTCTGATGTAAGGGTGCGCACCTTTTAGGGATAACAAATTTAGGGTAGAATCTCCACGTTTTTGTGAGTGCATATCGATTTGGTGACGTGGTGGTTTTTACCAGACAGCCATTTTCTGTTAACAATGATTATCCGTCTGGTCTTCTAATATGCCTGTGGTATTTGAGGATGTGCGCAGATGTGGGGCTGCAGGATTAGTGATCGGGATTTTCGTGTAGTCTTGACTACGGGGCTGCATACGGATTTGGGTTGATCGGTGTGTCGTCGATCTGCAAAAGGACTTTGGCGCACACATGGCTTGCTGACCACGAGACGGTCATTTTCTGTATTGGTTAATAATCCCTTATGGCTCTCGGGTGTCAGAGGGTTTGGGTGCGCACCGAATTTGGGTTTGCGCAGATTTAGGGGTGCTTTGGCATATATGGGTGGCAACCGATTTGCGATGCGAACGGATTTAGTGAAATCAGGGGATTTGGGGTTTCATGCAGATTTGGTTTTTTTTAGGTGTGTTTCGGCGAGTACTTGTGCACAGTGGTGTGTGGATTCGGAATTTGATGGTGCTTTCTGATTGCACTAAATTGCACAAACCAATATGGGTGCATAGGACGTCAGTATGGATTTGGTCCTCGCGATTTCTTTAAGGTGAACGCTGTCACTCCAAAGCGATCCTTCCTTTGGGAAAACCAAATGTGTACACGTGAGTATCAGCAGGTTTGGTGATGTACACGGTCTTCGATGCTCCCGGATTTGGGGTCCTGACAAATCTCACGGTTGTTTAATTGATAGATACCTTATTAATAAATACACTTCCAGTTTTCTACTCTGCTCTTGCTATGATTTTTAAGTTGGAAGTTGCTACTTTCTGAACTATTTGAAATGATTTCTCCTCTCGGATAACGAAATCTGTAAGTGGGAGGTGTTGACAGGTTCGGAGTGCGCACCCATTTGGGTGTGCATACGGATTTGGGAGTGCACGTGGATTTTGGTTGTCGGTGGAATTGGGTATAATGCCAAAATTGAAATTGCTTATTTTACAGATACTCGGATAAATAATGCACTTTAACGTTGAGCCTTGTTCTTGCTATTTTTTAAAGTAGTTTGAGCTATCTTGTGAAATGTTTGAAATGTTTCTGTGTCTAGGATAAACAATTGTACATATAGGGGCGGACTCGGATTTGGGGATTTGGGGACTCGGATGTGCGCAGCGAGTTTGGGTACACACGGATTTGGGTGTGTCGGTGTATTGGGGGCTTGACGAATTACAATGTTGTTTCACTTATATATACTTTAATAATAGAATTCGGAAGTTTGTTTTAGATTTTTGAAATCGAAGCTATTTTGTGAACTGTTTGACCTGACTCGTGATTTCGGATAATCCACCGTGCATGTGGGTTTGTCGTCAGGATTGGGGTGCATATGGATTTAGGGCGAGTTCTTACTCGGTCATGAGCACAGATTTATGGTTGAATACGGACTTCGGAATGTGCGCAGATTTAGGCGTCTGTTGTCTAATATGGAGGTGAACAGGTTACACCCAGATCTGTGTCTGTCAAATGATCTGGAATTGCAGCTGCATTTTGAGATTCGTGCTGATTTTAACGTCAAAGCAGTTATTTTCTGATCGATTTGAAATGATTCCCTCTGAGATAATCTATTATGCATGTTGGAGAATCAGCGTGTATGGAGAGAGCACTGATTTTTGGGATTACGCAGATTTAGGGCGGTACGGCAAATATGCCCTCGCACACCATTCTGGGGATGTGAACAGATTTAGTGATGTGTCCGACAATATAGAGGTGCACGCTTATTTGTAACGCTCATTGATGAGCGAGGAGCGTGCAGGCCAGTATGTGAATGTTTACTGGTTTTGGCAAATATGTCCTCACACAATACTCTGAGGATGCGAACAGATTCAGTGATTTGGAGTTGTTAGATATCTGAAGGTTGTTTCATTGAGAGATAATTTCAGAACCAATGCTCCCTGAACTTTTCACCAGTATTCTTCAAACTTTATGCGGGAGGCAGCCATTTTGTGAACTGGTCGAAATTATTTTTGCCCTGTGACACTGTGTAGGGGTGTCAGCGGGTTTGCGATGCCCATTGAATTGAACATTACACAGAGTTAAGGCAAAATAGTCAAACATGTAATGCCTTTGATGGCTGGATCACAGACGAATGAGGGGGACGGATGTTGTTTCTGGAAATGATCGAATGTTTAAAGGCATCGATAAAGTAGATGTGGAGAGAAGGTTCCCCGTGGCGGGACAGTCAATACCAGCGGACCCACATCGGAATGGAGGTCCGTCCATTCAGAACGGAGATTGGGAGTGTTATCACACACGTAAATGTGTGTGATAAAACCATCAGCAGCAATAGAACAGACCTGGAGTCTGGTATCGTTGTTAATAAACATTATTCAAGAGTTACAGTCTGACGACGGTCTGTAAGAAAGTTCAGTTCAATCCATAGAACTGATTTGAGAGAGAGAGGTATTTGTAATCTGAATAAACAGGGGTCGTCGGTCTTGCCGTTCTCCTCTGAATTCTTCAAGTTAGCCAAATATGACTCCCCTAAGGGTACCGACTTCACTGGTATATCTACTAACCCAGGCCAGGGTTAAACACAGCTGTAGTTTGCACAGCTTCACCCTTGCACTCACTGTGACGGCCTCTGATCAATCTCGATCCTCAAACCACCCTCGTGTACACTCGAAGAGTTCATCCAGTGACTCCTTCGTCACCAGCCTCCGTGAGTCTCTTCTGTTTGTCTTCCAGAAAGACAGTCGACCTGACACACACTGAACATCAGCTGTCCATCATGTAACTCCTCCTCTCTCTCCATAGCAACTCGGGCAGCAGTAGAAGACATCTGCTTTTCGTAAAACTGTATTTCGTCTCTCTCTCTCTCTCTCTCTCTCTCTCTCTCTCTCTCTCTCTCTCTCTCTCTCTCTCTCTCTCTCTCTCTCTCTCGCTATCAAAGGCACAGTCCATAACGAATGAAACATTAGAATCCATCACAGGAAAAATTTATTTCCTCACAGTATGGTAAGTCTGTGGAATGGGTTGCACAGGCGGCTGTGGAGTCGGACTTTAGATATATTGAAGTCAGAGGTGAACAGGTTGTTGATTACTCAGACCATGAAGGAATACGGTGAAAATACAGGAGATTGGGGATGAGATGGACCTTGATCAGACATGATGATGAAGTGTCACAGCAGACTCGATGGCTTAATTCTGCTCCTATATCTCATGGTCTGATTTTAGGTTCCTGTGTTGCCGGGTGTCAGCATCTCAGTCGATATGCCCTTGGACCAACCCAGAGTGGGGGAGAGGGAGAGACTGACAGAGACGCAGGAGAAGAATAGTAGGAATAGTAGGAACAACTGAAATGGATAGTGGTGCACAGTAGAGGGGAGTCAGGGAGTCGGGGTAGGTTTTAGCGGATGGATGGGGTAACATAAAACGGTTTGGATGTCAGAGAGGGAGGAGATGACGGAGACGAAGAAGGTTGTAATTGAGTAAGTATTCAGGTTGAGAGGTCACCTTGCTGTTGAAAAAGACGTTCGAGAGCGCCACCACTTTCGGCTCTGCTCACCCCTTCTCTTCTGTGACCTCTTACCCGAAGGCCGATGTGAGAATTATGGCTCAGATGACTGAACACTCGCCGGTCACCGGGTTCCGAATGTCTACCTGGGAGGGCACGGAAAACCTTTGCCACCTGGAAAGTTTGTATTTCAGGCGCTCGTGCTGAGCGCTCAGTGCTCAACCGTAGGAAATCTATTTCCAGCTCTGTTGGTTGTGATCCAACACCACCCAGTATTCTTATGAAACAGCGCCTGGGCTCCAACTGAGAAGGAACATCTTTGACAGAAAACAGCCTGGCCAAATCCACACTTGCAAGATTATTCATGACGCCAAGAAATGGCAGCCTTCATTCAATTTAGAACTAAACCCGATGTCATAAATACCCTTTTCCATTATCACCTTGAACCTAACGGCAATATCATCACGAGATGCAAAATGTTCACCTGCACAAACTTTTGTCACCTGCCTTGTTCCATTCCGCAGGAGAAGATACAGTATTGCACTCTCTGGTTGGAATTATCTACCTACTGATTAACGAAATTTTCTTGAGAACATTTGAGAAACCACCCCACTGGTCCTTCCACGGGACGGGGCTCACAGTTAATACCTGGAAAAATCACCCAATATCACAAACTTATGTTTCTTTACAGATTTGTTCCTCTGAATCCCCGGGACTATTAGGTGATTGAAAATATGGCCCCATGATCGAGTTCATAACTTTCTTATTCCTCATTTCCTCCCAAATAAACCTCACTGGGACGGGTTCCCCAGTGTGTCCTGACTGAGCACCGCCGTGACATTTTCCATGACGCAAAGCCGCCCCTCATGCTTGCATTGTTTGCTCATTAGCACGACTCAAACAGCCGAATCCCAGAATATTAAGCTAACGGTCCTGCCTCTCCTACAACAAAGTCTCACTACTAGCTACAATGCCATACTTCCAGACTTTGACCCCCGCCCTGAGCTCAACTGCCTTTAGTACAATACTTACTGCATTGAAACGTAGGCAGCTCAGAACATGAGTCCCGGCTGGATCAATCTTTGACTTCCTGGTTTTGTCTGAGGTCTTAGCTACATCTGTTCCAACAAGCTTTTTTCTATCTGTGATTGCATTACGGTTTTCACTCCCTCGTAAGTCTAGATTTATGACCTCTTTTATGCCAGGAAATCCCGCTGAGATATTATTTCAACTTAAGTTGTTGTGCAAACTGAGAGAGTTGCTCGTTGGCAGAGGAAGTGAAGGAGCTGCGCACGGCAGGCCGGTTTGGCGTGGCCTCCAAGCAGGAGTCTGTGCTGCCCCCCGGTGTTCGTTCGGCAGAAGACAGGCTCTGTTGTGGTCGACTGCAGATATCAGTGGTATTCAGTTGACCCAAAGCTTCAAACTGCGTGGGTATTTTTTTTCTATTTTATACATATTTCTGTGCCTTCTGCCGTGTTTGAAAGCTGATAATGCGTTTTGCACCTTGTTTGTGGAGTAACGTTGTCCTGTTTGGCTGTATTCATGGACGTTCATGTGTCGTCCTGACCTGTGAGACATAACTCGACTTGGCTATTTTAAACTGTGTTTCCCGACCAGAAGTAATCAAACTGTTATACCTGTTATTGAGCCGCTGGGCCACAGGGGGACGCTGTACAGGGCCTGGAAGTTTTACCCCATTTAATCTCCGGACCGTCACCCAGTTTCCTGCGAACTGAACATTCTGTCAATTTTCCTCCCAATATGACCTGACACAGAGTCATCGTATAACGACAAGATGATGAGAGGTATTGAACGTGTGGACAGTCCGAGGTCCGAGGTTTTTCCCGGCGCTGAAATGGGTGCCACAAGAGGACACAGGTTCCAAGTGCAAGGGAGTAGTTATAGAGTAGATGGCAGTGGTGTCTTTTACTCAGAGAGTGGTGAGGGCGTAGAATGGGCTGCCGGCAACGGTGGTGAAGGCGTAAAAATTAGGGTCGTTTAAGAGACTTTTGGATAGGTACATGGAGCTTAGAAAAATAGAGGGCGATAGGTAAGCCTAGTAATTCTTTTTAAGGTAGGGACGTGTTCGGCACAACATTGTGGGCCGAAGGGCCTGCCTTGTGCTGTAGGTTTTCTATGTTCCTATGTTTCTATCTCTAATTTCCCTTGCTGATGAACCCGCCTTGCGGATCTGTTGTTGTTCAAACAAACGCGAGGCACTGGTTTATAATGCACACAATTCCCGCTCCCGAGCTCTGATTGGAGGCTGTCCCAAGGGGAAAATACATATGAGTCTCTGACACCGTCAGTCAGACTCTGAGCGAGACTCCTCCATACTATCCCAACAGACACACCCGGAGTCAGACGCTGAGTGAAGCTCCCTCAACTACATTACATCACATAAGATCCGAGTCAGACAAGGAGTGAATCTTCCTCCGCGCTGTCCCAAATTTTCGGAAAAGAAGTGAAGCTCGCAATCACAGTCGTATAACGCAATTCCGGAGTCAGTCACTGAATGAATCTCCCTCCACACTGTCGCATCACACACTGCCGGGGTCAGACACAGAGTGAATCTCCCTCCACACCGTCCAATCACACACTCCCGGGGTCAGACACAGAGTGAATCTCCCTCCTCACCGTCGCATGAATCACTACCCAGGTCAATAGGAGAGCTAAACCCCCTCCGTCCTCCCTCTCCCCTCTCAACAATCCCCAGCGCTCCGCCATCGCAGTCGTCTGGAATTCTGTCCCGGATACTGTGAGCGCGCGTGACAGGATGTGGATTATTCAGCGCGCACGTGCTCCCAGTTTCAATCACCGACTCCAAATCCCGGACTGGGGCCCGTCCCTCTGCAACGGGATGATAGACTCCCTCATCCGGAAACCACAGTCGGTAGCAATGTTACCGAGCGACAGGTTGTATTGAGGACACAGTGGGGCTGGTGAAAGACTGAGACAGATTAGGAGAATGAGGATAGACGTGGCAATTAGAATACAATGCCGGGAATCGTATGAGCATGGAATTTGAAAAAAAAAGAAATAAAAGCGTAGACTGTTTTCTAAATGGAACGTTTTTTTAAAAAACCCAGGCAACCTGTTCATATTCTATGCCTTCTCAGAATGGTCTGGATCAATCCCCTCATAACTACTGTTGAAACAAACTTTGAACCGCAGATCTATTTAGAATGTATAAATAGCCTATCTGACATTAGTAAGTGGGTGATTAATCCTTCATCAGTGTTTCAGAGATCTAAAATCTATTTCAATAGGTACGGGTCAAATTGACCAGAACAGCCTCAATGTACAAAAGTTTGTAGCACCTGTACAAAGGTTTATGATTTTTAAATATTTCCATGTTAGTTCATTTTGGGTCACTTCAGGAAAAGTCATCAAATTTCGGCTAAAAATGGCATTCGTGCTGTTTTTATTGCTGTCAAATGTCAAAACGTGTCAAATCTGATCCGGCACAGTGTGTAAGGTTTAAAAACAATCTGCGGTGCAGAGGGATTTGGGAGACTTCGTGCAGCTTTCCCAGAAGTTTAACCTGCAGCTTGAGCCGCGGTGAGGAAGGCAAATGCGAGGACTGCATTCATTTCGAGAGGACTGGGACGTAAAAGCATTGACGTCATTTTCAGGCTCAATACGTCACTGGTGAGGTCACATTTGGAGTTCTGTGAGCAGGTCTCGATCGCTTATCTCACAGGGGATGTGAGCCATGGGAGACGGCTGACGGGAATGATAACGGGATTGGACGTCGTATTATTGGAGTATTTTACAGCTCCGGGAGACAGAACACACACACAGGAACAGCTTCTTCCCATTCGCCATCACATCTTTCAACGCATCAGCAAGAACTCGACATTTCTGCGGTGTTTATTAATATTTGCAATTTACATTAATTGTACACCTTTGCGCCGTACTGATGCGTCAAAAGTACAAATTTCAGGTGTTATAAGCTTCAGATAATAATTGAAATAGCGGTTCCGGTGGAAAACATCCGATAGGGTGGACAGGACACTTGGCACGCTGGTCTTCACCAGTCACACTGAGTACAGGATTCAGGTGGTCATGTTACCGTGGTACAAACAGTCGGTGAGACCGCCCTGCTTTAGGACAAAATGTCAGTGAACTGGATAAACCGTACATGGAATTCTCCAGGGATACTGCCAGAACTCGGAGGACTGAGTTATGGAGAGAGCGAGGGACATTGGGACTTCAGTCTCTGGAGCGTAGTTGTAAATTTAAAGAGTTACATGAACCCGAGAGGGGCACAGACAGAGGGAATGCGCACAGACCTTAATCAAGGGTTGGGTTATCGAGAACCAGACGGCACAGGATTGAGGTGAGAATGATTGGAAAGCAGAAAGAGAGGGAACGATCAGGGAGACGGGGGGTTTAGATAGAACACGGAGGGGAGTTAGAGAGTGCTGGGGGAGGGAAGGGGAGAAAGGTGAGAGGTGGGCAGAGGGAGCAGAGAAAGTGCGGGCGGAGAATATTCGAGGAAATAAGGGGAGGAGAGGGGGCAGAGAGAAATGTAGAGGGAGCGGGGAAAAGCGGCACGGGGAGATGGCGAGAAAGAAGAGGATAGACGGTGAGAGTAATTTGTCGGTGTCTAGTGGGGAGAATATGTTTGCGACAAGAGGATGAGATGGAGTAGGAGGGAGGGGCAGAGAGGGTGGGGAGGGCATTTGACAGGATTTACGAGTGAGAGTGAAGGGGAGAGAAGGAGGAGAAAATGAGGGAGTCACTTGATTCATGTCGACTCCACTGGCTGTTGGCAGAGACTCTGGATCTTTTCAGGAACATCCGGGAATAAAGGTGTCGACTTCTCGCAGATAAAACGCCAATCACGATCACAATGGTTATCCCTTTCGCACTGACTGCAGACGAGCGTTCCAGAGGACGGATTGTACAGGACACTCCGGCCCGCAGTCCTATACAGGAGGGTTAAACAATTTCAACAGAGACAAAACAGCTTCAGTAGAGGACCCGAGCGGAGTCCGTCCGCAAGCTAATCCCATGAATTCGATCTTTCCTAATTGCCTGTGTGAGTCTCCAAACTCATCCCAGTCAACCACTCTCCCCCCATGGGCCCGTGTCAGTACCCAGGCAGAAACCACGGTCCCAACGTCTCCCCACAATCCTGTGACCCCAAACTAATCCCACCGAACCGCTTCCTCACCAGAATCCTCTGTCATTCCCCATACGAGTCGAACAGGACCTCCCTCTCCCCTCTGATCTTTTTCAGTCCCCGAGCAAATCCCGCTGTCCCACCGTCTAATCCCGTTGCCCAGCTCTTTACCCGTAGATCTTTATCATTCAGCAAACGAATCGCACTGTTCCTCCCTCTCCTCACAGCCCGGCGACTAGCTCCGAACTAATCACTTTACCTCACTGTGTGCCCATCGCCCTGTACTGGTCTCCAAACTAATCCAGTTGTCCTACTCTCGCCCCTTAGATCTAAGTCGTTCAGTAAACTAATCCCGCTGTTGCTTTCTCTTCTGACAGGCCGGCGACTGTATCCAAAATGATCCCACTGCACCGCGCTCACCTGACTGGCATGCGTCAGTACCAAAAAAATCCCTGTGTACTGTTCTCTCCCTACTGCCCCCTGCCATTTTCTGAAATATTCCCACTGCCCTGTCCTTCCCCGGCAGACATGTGCCGGCCCCAAAATGCTACCCCCTACCCACATACAAACAAACCCCAATACCCCTCACTTTTTCCACAATATTACGTCAGACGGTAAACGAATCCTATTTTCTCCCATCACGACGATCACAATACCCAACTCTCACCCGACAGATCAGCCCAAATCTCACCTGTTTTCGCATTTTCCAATCCAGTATGTATGGGTTTGGTTCACAAGGTTGCGGGATACAAGGTTCTAGGAAATTTAAGTTTATTGTATTAATGCCAAGAATCGAAAACGATGATACGGAGCTTCTCTCAGTTGGTTACAACAGGAATCTCTTTCTGTGTGTGTCTGACCCCATGACTGTGTGATGGGAGAATGTGGAGGGTGATTCACTCTGTGTCTGACCCCGGGAGTGTGTGATGGGAGAATGTGGAGGGATATTCTCTCTGTGTCTGACCCCGGGAGTGTGTGATGGGACGGTGTGGAGGGAGATTCACTCTGTGTCTGACCCCGGGAGTGTGTGATGGGACGGTGTGGAGGGAGATTCACTCTGTGTCTGACCCCGGGAGAGTGTGATGGGACGGTGTGGAGGGAGATTCACTCTGTGTCTGACCCCGGGAGTGTGTGATGGGACGGTGTGGAGGGAGATTCACTCTCTGTCTGATCCCGGGAGTGTGTGATGGGAGAATGTGGAGGGAGATTCACTCTGTGTCTGACCCCGGGAGTGTGTGATGGGACGGTGTGGAGGGAGATTCACTCTGTGTCTGACCCCGGGAATGTGTGATGGGACAGTTTGGAGGTAGATTCACCCTGTGCCTGACCCCAGGGGTGTGTGATGATTCCTGTCGTTCTGTGGGATCTTCTCGTGCTGTGACACATACCGCTTCATCCCTTGAATTGATTTCGAGCAGACTTGAATCACGTTTTGAACATTCTTGAATCGCTTTGTATAAAGATGTTTCAAACGTGGAAACGTAATAACACCGGTCTTTATTTGTACCCCAGTCCTTGGAACAGGTTTGCTCTGAAAATCATGAACAAGGAACAGTGAGACACAGAGTGAATCTCCCTGCACACGTATCCCTCAGACACACCCGGGATGACGCACAGAGTGAATTTCATGCCATGCGGTCCCATCACGTTCACCGGAGGTCAGGCACAAAGAGAATTTCCCTGCCCCGAACATCGTCCCATAGCACATTAACAGGATCAGGCACAGTGCATATCCCTCCACACCATCCATCATACACTCCCGGAGGAAAATACCTCAGCACACACGTCTATAAAACATAGATTAGTACTGCACAGAACAGGCACTTCGGCCCACCATGTTGTACCGACTCTTAAACCCTGCCTCCCAAATATTCCCCAACTTAAGTTCCTTCATATACCTATCTAGTCGTGTCTTAAGTTTCACGAGTGTTTCTGCCTCCACCACTGACTCGGGCATTCCACCCACCAACCACTCTCTGAGTAAAAACCTTCCTCTAATATCCCCATTGAACTTCCCTCCCCTTAACTGCAAACCATGTCCTCTTGTATTGAGCAGTAGTGCCCTGGGTAAGAGGCGCTGGTTGACCTCTTAATATCTTGTATACCTCTATCATGTCTCCTCTCATCCTCCTTCCTTCTGCAAAAAGTAAATCCCTAGCTGTTGGAATCTCTGTTCATAACTCATACTCTATAAACCAGACAGCTTCCTGGTAAATCAGCTCGGTAGCCTTTCCAATGCTTTCACATCATTCCTACAGAGAGGCGACCAGACAGGACACAGTATTCAAAGTGCGGCCTAACCAGGGTTTTATAGAGTTGTTTCATTCCCTCGCGACTCTAAAAACTCTATCCCTTGAATTATGAAAGCCAACACCCCATATGCTTCCTTAAATTCTCTATCTACCTGTGAGGCAACTTGCAGCGATATGTGGACATGTACACCCAGGTCTCTCTGTTCCCCCTCACTACCAAGTATCCTGCCATTTACTTTGTACTCTGTAATGGTGTTTGGCCTTCCAAAGTGTACCACCGTGCACTGCTGCTAGCTGAACTCCATCTGCCGCTTCTCTGCACATTCCTGCATCCTATCAATTTCTCTCTGCAATCTTCAACAATCCTCGACACTACTTACAGCCCTATCAACCATTGTGTCGTCTGCAAACTTGCCAACCCACCCTTCTACCCCCACATCCAGGTCGTTAATAAAAAAAAAACACGAACAGTACGTGTCCCAGAACCGATCCTCTTGGACCACCACTATTCACAACCTCCATTCGGAATATACTCCGTCCGTCACGGCACACTGCTTTCTGCAGGCAAGCCAAACCTCGTGGGATCACATGCCTTCCGACTTCCTGAATACGTCTATCTTATGCAAACATATTAAATGCATTTTTAAAATCCATACAGATCGCATCCACTGCACTACCCTCATAAATATGCCTGGTCACCTCTGCAAAAACTCTACAGGTTTCCTAGAGACGGTCTACCCTTCACAAAAGCATGCTGACTGTCCCTGATCAGACCATAATTCTCCAAATGCAGGAAGATCCTATCTCTAGGAATATTTTCCAACATCTTTCCCATCGCAGACATAAGATCTATTATTACCTGAACAATCCCTACCACCTTTTCTGAACAAGAGAGCAACATTCGGCTCCCTCCAATTCACGGGTGCCATTCCAGTGGACAACGAGGACAGAACGATTCTAGCCAGTCTCAGCAATCTCTTCCCTTGCCTCGTGGAGCAGCCTGTGGACTATTCTGTCAGGCCCCGGCGACTTATCCGTCCAATTGTACTTCAACAACTCCAGCAGTTCCTCTCCCTTAATATTAGCAATGCTCCTGAGCTTCAACCTCGCTCATATTGTCCACACTGTCATCAATAGCCCCATTTGACCTTTGCTTCCTAACCCTGATGTTTGCTGTCCTCTTCCACCTGACTAGATTTTCCACATCACTTATCAGCCATGATTACTTCACATTACGATTCTTTATCTTCTTCACCGTGACAGATTTTTCGCTAAAATCCTGCTTGAGATCTTGCTGGACATCAAAAACATGTCCATAGTACATTTCCCTGCAAATACGTGCCCAGCCGCAAGTTCAAGCTTTATAGCCTTATGTTTTTGACCTTCCCCAATTAGAAATTTCCTGTCCTCTCAGATTCTATCATTTCCCATGATACTACTAAAGGCCAAGGAGTGTTGGTCACTGTCCCCCGGATGTTCACATACTAAGAGATCTGTGGCCTGAACCGGCTGGTTACCTAATACTAGATCCAATATGGCATTCCCCCTAGTCGGCCTATCAACATACTGTGACAGATATCCGTCCTGGACACACTTAACAAACTCAACCCCTTCTGAGCCATTGGGACTAATCAGGTGCCAATTAATATTAGGGAAGTTAAACAACCCGGTTATTTTTGCACCTTTCCAAATTATGTCACCCAGTCTGTTCCTCGATGTCTCAGCTGTTACCAGTGGGACTATAGAATATTCTCAAAGATGCTCACCCTCCATCTTCAGAATGCTGAGAACTCGTTCCGAGACATCACGGTCCCTGGCATCAGGGAGGCAACAGACCATTCGAGATTCTCAATCTCTCACACAGAACCCCCTAACTATTGAATCCCCTATCTCTACTGCTCTCCTCTTTTCCCTCCTTCCTTTCTGAGCTCAGGGCCTTGTCTCGTGCCAGAGACATGACAAATGCAACTTGTCCCTGGTAGGTTGTCCCCACCAACTGTATCCAAAACGGTGTAATTATTGGTGATGGGAACAGCCACATGGATGTTCTGCTGTCGCCCAGCAACCTGTATTCTAACTCTTAGGGGTGACTATCTCCCAGAAACCCCTGTCTATTTCTGCCCCTGCTTCACGAATAATCCGAAGTTGATCCAGCTCCAGACATAGTTCCCTAGCTCGGTTTGTCAACAGCTGCAGCTGGATGCACCTTTTACAGGTGTAGTCGTCAGGGACAATTTGGCTGTCTTCCCACGTCCTTCAAACGGAGCACTCGACTGCCCTAACTGCTGCCTCCATTACCTAATTCGAAGCGAATTAGATTAATTAAAGTAGCTTACCAGGCCTTACCTCATTTGGAGCAAGCTCGTCCTCAGTCTCTGCTCGCCGAATTCTTTCGAGCCAAACCCTTCCTACTCTGTCTCCCACCACTCCATTGCCCGCTCCGTTAACCTTTTGTTTTTTTTCAAACTCTCTCGCTGCTTCAGAGGCCGACTTTCACGTGCTTGCGTAGTCGGACCCCGTCCAAACTGCCGAAGAAATGGCATCCCCACTCTCAATCTGCTCGCTTTTTAAACTCACCAGTTTTCTCAGATTCTCCCTCTACAGCTTCACAACACACTACAGAGCAAAATGTCAGACACAGAGAGAAGCTGCCTCCTCATGGTCCCATCACACATTCACGAGTTCAATACAGTGTGAACCTCTCTGCTTACGTCCCATGACACACTTCCTGGCGAGTCACAGAGTGAATCTCCCTCAGAACCGTCCCATCACACACTCCCGGTGTCAGACAGAGAGTGAAGCTCTCTCAGAACGGTCCCATCACACACTCCGTGGGGCAGACACAGAGTGAAGCTCTCTCAGAACGGTCCCACCACACACTCCCGGGGTCAGTCACAGAGTGAAGCTCCCTCCACACCTTCCTATCACACACTCCCGGGGTCAGACACAGAGTGAAGCTCCTTCCACACTGTCCCAGCACACTCTACTGGATTCAGCGATAGAGGGAAACTTCCTCCTCGCAGCGCCATCATACAATCACCGGGTCAAACACAGAGTGAATCACCTTCCATACCATCTCTTCACACACTCCTGATGTCTAGCACAAAGTGACGCTTTCTCTCTCCATGCCTGACCTGTGGTGAGCAACGGGTTAAAGAGGGGGATGATGCCTCACCTCTTCTGCTGGTCAACAATTCACAGAGCTGAGCTTTGGTTTCGTCGACAGATCTGTACTTCGTTTCCATCTCAGTGAACTTGTGATTAATCTGTGACACTGAGAGAGATGGTGAAGGATGTTTAGCCTTTCCGTGAGTCAGCGTCACGCTACTGAACCGTTCAGAGTGTCGCAGTGAAGCATGTCCTTTGGGCACAGTGAGAGGCGTCGGCGCCCCCTTGGGGGAAAATCAATGTTCCAGTGAAGATTTTGTTATTACTATGTGGGTTTGCGTCAGTATCGTGCGGGGCATGTCCGGGTTGTTGTGAGGAACGTTTCGGTGTCCCGGCGGGAGGTGACAATGACGTGTCACGGTGTCATGGTGTGGTGTGCTGGTCGCAAAGAGAATGGTATGTCAATGCCAAGGTGAAAGACATTTCATGGCCACGGTGTGTGTGAGAGTGACACGCTGAGGTGTGTGTCGGTGCGAACGGAGAGTTCTATGTCGATGACATTGTGTCATTGTGAATTCAAGTGTCGGTATCTGTTAAGAGTTTTACCTATGTCAGGGTGAGTTGAGGGTAATTGCCTCAGTGAGCGGTACATCAGTGTTATGTTGAGGAGTGATACTGTCGCGGTAAGGGGTGTTGCAGTGACGTGTGAGTCTTTGTCACGATGCGGTGTAGAGTGGATCACTCGGAGGAGCGTGAAGGTGCCACGGTGTACGGTACCTCAGTGTCACGATGAAGATCGTGTTGGTGTCACTGTGAGGTGTGTGTCTGTGTCGCTTGAGCAGATTATCGGTAACACGGTCAGGGGCCTGTCGATGTTACAGACAGACAGACACACGTGTGTGTCACGGCGATGGTCGTGTCACTGTCGCGGTTAGGAGTGCATCTGCGTCTTGTAGAACGTCGTGGCCGTGCTACGGTAACGGCATTGTTGATGTGATGGTCAATGGCGTGTCTGTGTCAGCATGAGTCTTGATTCTATTGCAGTATTGGCCGTGTTTTATCACGGTTTGTGGTGTGTCCGTATTAATGAACATAGAATAATACAGCACAGCTCAAACACTTCGTATCACAATGTTGCGTCTTCCCCTTAAACGCTGCCTCCCAAATACCCCATCACCTCAAACTCATCCATATACCTGTCTAGTAGTCTCTTAAATTTCACTGGTGTATCTGTCTCCACCACTGACTCAGGCAGTGCATTCCACACACCGACCTCTCTCTGAGTAAAAGACTTTCCTCTAATATACCCCTTGAACTTTGCTCCCCTCACCTTAAAGCCTCTTGTATTGAGCAGCGGTGTCCTGTGGAAGAGGAGCTGGGTCTCCAATTTAGCTATTTCTCTTCATGTCTGGCATACCTCTATCATACCTACTCTCATCCTACTTCTCTCCAAAGAGTAATGCCCTCTCTCCCTTTATCTCTGATCATAATGCATACTCTCTAAACCAGTCAGCATACTGGTAAATCTCCTCTGTACCCTTTCCAATGCTTCCACATCCTTCCTATAGTGAGGCGACCAGAACTGGACACAGTACTCCACGTGTGGCCGAACCATAGTTTTTTGGAGCTGCAGCATTACCTCGCGACTCTTAAATTATGTCCCTCGACTTATGAAACATAACAATCATAAGCCTTCTTAACTACCCTATCTACCTGTGAGACAACGTTCAGGGATCTGTGGACATGTGTGCCCAGTTCCATCGGCTCCACCACACTACCAAGTACCCTGGCATTTACTTTGTATTCTGCCTTGGAGTTTGTCCTTCCACAGTGTACTACCTCATACTTCTCCGGGTTAAACTCCATCTGCTACTTCCCTCTGCAATCTTCGATAATCCTCTACACTATCCAGAGCACCACAAGACGTTGTGTCGTCTCCAAGCTTGCCAACCCACCATTCTACCCCCACATCGATTTCGTTAATAAAATCACGAAAATACTAGAACCGATCCTTGTGGAACACCACTAGTCACGGCCCTCCCATCCGAATGTACTCCCTCCGCCAAGTCACTCTGCTTTCTCCAGACAAGCCGATTCTGAATCCACCCGGCCAAGCCTCTCTGGATCCCATGCCTTCTGACTTTCGAAGTAAGATCGACCGCGTAGAACCTTGTCAAATGCCGTACTAAATTCCGTTTATATCACACCCACTGCACTATCCTCATTTATATGCCTGGTCTCCTCCGCAAAAATTGTATCGGGCTTTTTAGACACGATCTGCCCTTCAGAATGTCATGCTGACTGTCCCTGTTCAGACCATGATTCTCTAAATGACCATAGATTCTATCTCTAAGAATCTTTTCCAACAGCTTTCCCAAAACAGACGTAAGTCTCAATGGTCTATAATTACCCGGACTATCCCTCTAACTCCTTTGAACAAGGGGCAACATTCGCCTCCCTCCAATCCTCCCGCACCATTCCCGTGGACAAAGAGGACATAATGATCCTAGCCAGAGGCTCAGCAATCTCTTCTCTGTCCTCGTGAAGCAGCCTAGGGAATATTCTGTCAGGCCCCAGTGACTTATCCGTCCTTATGTATTTAACAACTACAACAGCTCCTCTCACCTAATACCAACATGCTCCAGAACATTAAATTCTCTCATTTTGTCCTCACCGTCATCAAGCTCCCTCTCATTGGAGTATTCCGAAGCGAAGTACTCATTGAGGACCTAGCTAACTTCCACAGTCTCCAGGCAAATCTTCCCACAATTATGTCTAACCTTTTCTACCTTCATTCCTGCCATCCTTTTGTTCTTCACATAATTGAAGAATTTCTTGGGGTTTTCATTTACCCTACTCACCAAGGCCTTCCCTTGCTTCATTCTTTCTCTCCACAGCCCCTATTTCATCTCTTTTCTAGCTACTCTATGTCCTTCAATTAATCCATCTGACCCTTGCTTCCTATACCTCATGTATGCTGCCTTCTTCCATCGGTGAAACGTTTAGCGGGGTGTTGGTTTCACTGTTGTGTTTTACAATCTCAATATATTCCACTCTCTTTATTTACGGTCTGACTCCATCCGGAGCCCGTTCCACTCACCATGGATCGAGAGACCGGCCACTGTCACGATGAGGGCGGACGTAACTAGGCAGAGTAGGCAGATCAGACGGTGCGGTCTATTTCCGATCTTCACTTTCGACTCCCGTTCTGGCGCAGCTGTGGAAATACCATACGACCATAAGATCACAATAAATATTTAAAAAGACAATAGGAGATATTTATTGAATATTTTACTTCAATATCTTAGTGATGATAGTGATGACTTGCAGCAGACTGAAAAGCCTGAGCATGAAGATGTTAAGAGCGAATGTAATGGAGCTTTTGGAAAACATCAAATTGTATAAGGCGCCGGTACCGGGCGAAGTACACCCCAGGCAACTGTGGGAGGCGAGGGGAGAGATTGCTGAGACTCTGGTGATGATCTTTGCATCATCAATGAAGACGTGAGAGGTTCCGGAGGATTGGATGGTTGTGGATGTTGTTCCTTTATTCAAGAAGTGGTGAAGATATAGCCCAGGAAATTATAGACCACTGAGTCTTAACTCAGCGGTTGGTAAGTTGATGGAGAGGATCCTGAGAGGAAACATTTATAAACATTTGGAGAGGTATGATATGTTTAGTAGTTGTCAGCATGGCTTTGTAAAGGGCTGAGCGTGCCTTAAGGGACTGATTGAATTTTTGTGGGGATGCGACTAAACACATTGACGAAGGAAGAGCAGTTGATGTGGTGGATATGGATTTCAGCAAAGCATTTAATAAAGTACCCCATGCAAGGCTTACTGCGAAAGTAAGGAGGAATTGGATCCAAGGGGATATTGCTTTGAGAATCCACAACTGGCTTGCCCACAGAAAGCAAAGGGTGATTGCAGACGGGTCATATTCTGCATAGGAGTCAGTCGGGCTGAGAAGTGGCAGATGGAGTTCAACCCATTTAAGTGTGAGTTGGTTCATTTTGATAGGTCAAATGCGATAACAGAATATCGTATTAATGGTATAACACTTGGCAATGTGGAGAATCAGAGGGTATTTGGTGTCCGAGCTCAGGTTGGTGCGCAAGTTGACTCTGTGGTTAAGAATTCGCATGGCGTATTGGCGCGAGGGATGGAAAAGAGGAGTGAAAGAGGGAAGGGAGTGAGTGTGGGAGAGAGGGAATAGAGGGACAGATAGCGTGAGAGAGGGCAGGGGAGAGGGGTAATGAAGGTGTGTGTGGTTGAAGGAAGGAGAGAGTGGGGAGGGTCCGTTAGAGGGAAGGAAGAGAAAGTGAACAGCATGGGAAGGAGAGGGAAAGGAGAGGGACAAGGGTCTTATTGAGGACAAGAGAGCGGAGAGTTTATGAGATGGTTAAAGAGGGATAGAGGGGAGAAGAGAGGGAATACAGAAGAATGACGTGAGATGGAAAGGGAGAGAGAAGGGGGAAAGTGATAAGGCTTGTGCAGAGTGAGAGGAGGGAGACGAGAGCGAAGGGACAAGAGGGGATTAAAATATATTTTAGAGGGCTCCCTCCACAACGTCCAATCACACACTCCCGGGGTCAGACACAGAGTGAAACTCCCTCCCTCCATCTCTCTACCCCACTCACCTCGGGAAGGAGTCTCTGAGACCGTTTTTGTGATTTTCACATTCACGTAAGTCCCGCTGTCGTCCATCCTGTCGAGGATCCTCTGCGTCTCTGAGCTCAGGAAGGTTGTCCAAAGAAGCCTGTTTTGGCACGGGAGTCCGACAGACACCAAGAAAAACGAGATGAGCGGCTGATAAAGTGTAACCGAGAGCTGGGGGTGGAGAGATGCCGTGGAGAGGGATTGAGAGTTTGCGAGAGGGTGGCCCACAGAGATAAGAGTGGCAGTGGTAAGAGTGGGGAGAAAGAGGGGGAGGGAGAGAGGGACAGATAGTGTGTCGACGGAGAGAGAATTGGGTAACAGTGGACTGAGTGGGTGGAAAGCTAGAAGGAAATCATGGGAGAGAAGTAGGAGAGAAGGGAAAATAAGAGAGAGGGAGATGAGAAAACGGAAGTAGATGGGTAGCGAAATAGAGGGAGAGGCGTTTGAGAGAGAGGGGGAGCAAAGTGGGGGCGAGTATACGGGAGGAAGAGAAGGAGAGAGATGGAATGAGAGGAGCGGAGAGGAGGATAGGAAGAGAGAGAGGGTATTACAGAAAAGAAAGAGTTTAGGAAAGGGAGGGATGAGGGAAAAGGAATGTAGACGATGAGGGGGGGAGTAGTCGAATGGGAAGAGAGACGAAAGGAATGGAAGGAGGGAGGCAGAGAAGGAGGGCGTGTGGAAAGAATGCCTGAGTGATTTGTTTCCCTCATGCAGAGTCCCTGTTGTTCTGGAGATTTACATCCCCCGGTTTGTTCCTGGTTTGCGCGAACGACGTTCCCACTACACTTGCTCATCGCCGGGACGTCAGATGCTCTGTCTGCAGGAAACCACGGCTCCAGGACAAACCGCCAAACCCCACCGAGGTTAGTAAGCTCCGCCTCCCACCGACTAACGTGTCCTTCTACCCTCCACTCGTGCTTTTCACGTTGTTTCCTCGTCTCTCTCTTCCAGTAGCGCACTCTATATTCTCTTCTTTATCCCATGGCTCTCTCTCTCTCTCTCTCTCTCTCTCTCTCTCTCTCTCTCTCTCTCTCTCTCTCTCACACACACACACACACACACACACCCACTTTGCCTCTCTCTCTCTATCTCTCTGTCTAACTCGCTCTCTCTGCCTCTGACCCTTCTCTTTCACACCTTTGCCTCCACCACTCTTCTCTTCCCTTCGCTCCCACCTTCCCCCACTCTCAACTCTTCCCCACTATCTCAACTCACTCCCCCATTTGACTGCCGCTCTCTCTTTCTCCTCTCCAACACCGACACCCGTTTCGCCCCAAACTGAAGATCCACCCCCTCCCCGCCTATCCAACGTTTGCCCTCCGATCACAGTTCTCTGCATTGTCCCCGTCCATTTGGGATTTTCGGGATGTGGGGGGGGGGGGGCGGAAGGTTGAGTTTGGGAAATTGATAACGTACAGCCCGAGACTTCCAGCCGTCTGTCAGAAAAATCTCTCCCTTCTTCCCATATACCGTCCTCCCCTTCCGTCGCCCAGTATCCATCCCGCCCTTCCTTACTCCTCCACCCAACCCTCCCCTTCACTTGCACCACATCGTTCCTCTTTTCCTTTTGCCCTTTCCCTCCTACTTCCGTCTTCCACACACTCCCTCTGTTAATAGGGTTGTATTATAGACCAACCAACAGTCAGCGAAAATTGGAGGAGCAAATCTGCAGAATGATAGCAGACAACGGCAGTGAACGTAAAGCTGATTATAATTTTCCACATATTGATTGGGACTCCCATATTTTTAAATGTCTAGACAGGTTGGAATTCGTAAAACACGTTCATGAAAGTTTTCTACATCAATATATAGAGATATCGAATATAGATTATGCAATATTAGATCTCCTATAAGGAAACGAGTTATGACAGGTAACGGGACTGGGTGCATGTGGTCAGTTTGGTTCCAATGATCATAACAATATTAGTCTCAACTTGATCACGGATAAAGATGAATCTGGCGCTCGGGTAGAGATTCTAAACTTCAAAAAGGCCTAATTTGAAGACATGCGAACAAATTCTAAAAAGAAATGAGAAAGGATCTCAAAAGCGTGGATTGGGACAGGTTGTTCTCTGGTAAGAATATCATTGGTAGGTGGGAGGCCTTCCAAGGAGAATTATTGAGAGTACAGAGCCTGTATGTTCCTGATGGAAATAAAGGTAAAGTGAATAAGAATATGGAAATTTTGTACTTTAGGGATATTGGAACTCCAATAAAGAAGAAGAGAAAGATGTATGACGTATAGGAAACAGGGAGAAAGTTACCCGAGGACTATAAAAGTAAAAAAAAAATAAGGAAGAATTCAGGGGTGTTAAAAGAAGACATGAGGTCGCTTTGGCAGTCAAGGTGATGAATAATCCAAAGAGATTCGAGAGGTATATTAAGAGCAAAGAGTAAGTAAGGAAAAAAATGTCCTTTTGAAGATCAGAGTGGTCAGCAATGTATGGAACCAAAATAAATGGGAGCGATTGTAAATATTATTCTTTTTTTTGCATTTGTATTTACTAAGGAAACTGACATGGCGTCAATGGAAATAAGGCAAAAAAATAATGTGGTCAAGGAACCTTAGCAGATTGAAGAGGTGGAGCTACTTGCTATCTTGAGGCAAATCAGAATAGATAAAGCCCCAGGACCTGACAGGGCATTTCCTCGGACGTTGAAGGAAATTGCAGGGGGCCTGGCAGATATAATTAAAATGTTGGTATCCACGCGTGAGGTACCGGAAGTTTGGATAACTCTTCGTGTTCCATTGTTTAAAGAAGGCACTGAAAGTAATCCTGGAAATTATAAGCCGGTAGGTTTGACGTCGGTAGTGTGTAAAATGTTGGAAGGAGTACTAAGAGATCGGATCTACAGGTATTTAGATAGACAGGGACTTATTAGCGAGGGTCAACACGTCTTCGTGCGTGGTACGTCATGTTTAACAAATCTATTAGAGTTTTTCGAGGTGGTTACAAGAAAGTGCATGAAGGGAAGGCAGTTTATGTTGTCTACATGAACTTCAGTAAGGCCTTTGACAAGGTCCCGCATGAGAGGTTATTTAGAAAGATTCAGTCCTAGGTGTACATGGTGAGGAAATTAATTCGGTTATTCATTGGCTGAATGGGAGAAGTCAGAGAGTGGGAGTGGAGGATGGGTTCTCTGAGTGGAAGCCTGTGACTGGTGCTATACCACAGGGATCAGTGTTGTGTTCATTGTTATTTGTCATCGAGATCAACAATCTGGATGATAATGTGACAATTTGGATCAGCAAATTTGTTGATGATCCGAAGATTGGAGGTGGAGTGGACAGTGAGGAAGGTTTTCAAAGCTTGCAGAGGGATTTGGACAAGCTGAAGAAATGGTCTGAAAGATGGCAGATGGATTTTAATGCACACAAGAGTGAGGTATTGCACATTGGGAGGGAAAACCAAGGTCGAACATACAGAGTAAATGATAGGGCACTGAGGAGTGCAGTAGAACAGAGGGGTCTGGGAATACAAAATTCCATTAACTTGGTTTCACAGATACGGAGGCTCGTAAAGAGAGCTTTTGGTACATTGGCCTTTATAAATCAAAGTATTGAGTGTAAGAATTTGAATGTTATGGGGAGTTTGCATAGGGCACTGGTGAGGCCCAATTTGGGAGTATTGTTTGCAGTTTTGGTCACGGAATTACAGAAAGGATAATAATAAGGTTGAAAAAGTGCAGAGGTGGTTTAATAGGATGTTGCCAGGCTTTGAGAAACTGAGTTACAGAGAAAGGTTGAATAGGTTAGGACTTTATTCGCTGGAGTGTAGAAGAATGTGGGGGTATCTGAGAGAGCTATGTACAATTATGATAGATGTACGTAAAGTGAATGGAAGCAGACATTTTGCACTGAGGCTAGGGGAGGGAAAAAAAACAAACAAACAGAAGACATGGGTTAAGGTTGAAGGGAGAGAAGTTTAAAGGGAACTTTGGGGGTGCTTTTACACACGCAGAGTGGTGGGAGTGTGGAATGACCTGCTGGATGAAGTGGTGAATGCGGGCTCACTTTTAACATTTAAGAAAGTACTTGGTCTGGTACATGGATGAGAGGTTTATGTAGGAATATGGTCCAGGTACAGGTCAGTGAGACCAGACAGAAAAATGTTTCCACAAGAAGTGGCAAAAGACCTGTTTCTGTGCCGTAATGTTCTGTGGTTCTAAATAAATCGAGATGTTGCTCAGGCGGAGCGGCCAGTGAGACAGTAGGGCAGTGAAGGAGTGGTGTTTTGAGGCTCTGACACGATAAGTTTTGGCGAGAAGAGATGAACACGAGCGTGCTCCCACTTAGGCATTACAATGCTTCCTGAGACGTTGATGTGCCTCTCACATGGGATGTGGCAGTATTTGGGGGATCTCCCCTCTCCCGCAGTCACATCTGTCTGAAGTGCTTGCGGCTGGCCGATATGGAAGACAGTGGAAGGAATCTGGACCAATAGCAGGATGACATACGACTCATGAGGGAGAATGGGGCAGTCATAGATGAGAGCTACAGTGCGGTAGTCATACCTAGGCTGCGGGAAGCAGGTCGTTGAGTGAGAGTCAGAGGAGAGAATGCGACGGTGAGTAGACATATGGTGCAGAGCAACCCTGTAACCATTCCCCTGAGGAAAAATTATACCGTCCTGGATACTGTTGGCGGGGACGACCGATCAGGATGAGACACGGAGGCAGGGCCTCCTGAACTGAGTCTAAACCTGTGGTGTAGAAGGGTGGGAGGAAGAAGAGGACTGTCGTCATTGGGGACTCTAGAGGCAGGGGAGCAGACAGGAGATTTTGTGGACGTGAGAAGGACACACGCATGCTTTGTTGATTCACGGGTGCCATTGCCCGGGCTGTCTCTGACCGGGTGCATGGCATCCAAGTACGAGAAGGAAAGCAACCAGAAGTCGTGATGCATGTTGGCACCTACGACATAGGTATGAAAAGGGATGAGGGCTTGGAATGTGAGTTCCACGAACTGGGCAGAAGGCTGAAGATCAGACCTCAAACGTGGTGTTCTCAGTATTGTGACAAATACAACGTGACAGTGATAGTAAAAATTGGAGGAGATGGCAGTTGAACGTGTTGCTGTGTAGTTGGGGCAATGGGCAGGGTTTTAGATTTTTGACTCTTTGGGATCTCTTCTGTGGAAGGTGGGACCTGTGCAGATTGGATTGGTTGCACCTGAATTCGAGGGTGAGCAATATCCTTGCAGGTTGGTTAGTTAGCATGTTCCGGGGGTGTTTAAAATAAATTACAAGGGGAAAGGGTCCAAGAGCGATAGAGCATTGGAAGAAGTGCATGGATAAAGCCCGATCTAACATATCGAGAGTATTTGAGGAAAGAGTAGCAGAATAAATGATGAAAAAGTAGTAAGGAAGGATTAAAGTGCGTGTACTTCAATGCAAGAAGCATCAGGAACAAAGTTGATGAACTGAGAGCTTGCATGCACACATGGTATTATGATGTAAAGGCCATGACAGAGACTTGGCTGGCGCCAGGGTAGGGATGGATTCTCAATATACCTGGATTTCAGTGCTTAAAAGAGATAAAGGGTCAAGGGGAGGAGGGATAGCATTACTGTTCAGGGATGCTATTACAGCTGCAGAAAGGGTGGGTAATGTCGCAGGATCCTCTTTTGAGTCAGTATGTGTTGGGGTCACGAACAGGAAGGGAGCAGTTACTCTATTGGGAGTATTCTATAGGCACCCCGGTAAGCAGCAGAGATACTGTGGAGTAGACTGGAATACAGATTTTGGAAAGGTGTAAGAATAACAGGTTTTTATCATGGGTGACTTAACTTCCCTAATATTGATTGGTACATGATTAGATCAAATGGATTAGGCGGGCCAGCCTTGGTTACCTGTATACAGGACGGGTTCCTGTCACAGTATGTTGACAGGCCACCTAGGGGGGAATGCCGTATTAGATCTAGTATTACGTAACGAATCGGGTCAGGTCATAGATCGCTCAGAGGGGGAGCATCTGGAGGAGCGTGACCACCGCACCCTGGCATTTAGCATTGCCATGGAAAAGGATAGAATCAGAGAGGACAGGAAATATTTTAAACTGGGGAAGGGCGAATTAACAGGCTATGAGGCTAGAACTTGCGGGTGCGAATAGGGTTGATGTTTTTGCAAGGGAAATGCCCGTAGATCCTGTCTCTACGAACCTTTTCCAACAGCTTTCCCACCACTGACGTGATGTTCACAGGCTATAATTAACCAGACTATCCCTACTAACTTATTTGAACAAGAGGACAACATTCACCTCCCTCCGATCCTCCGGTACCATTCCTATGGACGACGGGGACTTAACGATCCTAGCCAGAGGCTCACCAATCTCTTCTCCCTCCTCGTGAAACAGCCTGGGGAAGATTCCATTGCTGTTTCACTCTTTTCTGCTAGGATAACCGTCCAGTTAACTTTGTCCAGCTCCTCCCTCATGGCTCCATAGTCTCCTTTGTTCAACGGCAACACAGACACCTCCGATCTGCCCTTATCCTTCTCAAATTGCTGATAGCTTATCATATTATGGTCACTACCTCCTGATGGCTCCTTTACTTCATGATCGCTTATCAAATCCTGTTCATTGCACAACACTAAATCCAGAATAGCCTTGTCCTTGGTCGGCTCTCGTACAAGCTGTTCCAAGAATGCATTCCGTAGGCACTCTACAAACTCCCTATCCTGGGGTACAGCACCAAACTGATTCTCCCAGTTCACCTGCATGTTGAAATCCCCCATAACTACTGCGTCATTACCTTTGCCACATTGCAATGTTAGGTCCCTGTTCAACTTACACCCAATACCCATGCTACTGTTCGGTGGCCTGTAGACAACACCCATTAGGGTCTTTTTGCCCTTACTGTTCCTCAGATCTCTCCACAAGGACTCTACTTCTCCTGATCCTATGTACCCCCGTGCAAAGGACTGAATCTCATTCCTCACCAACAGGGCCACCTCACCCACTCTGCCCACATTTCTATCCCTACGATAGCACTTATACCCTTGTACATTCATTTCCCGGGTCTCATCTCCCTACAGCCATGTCTCCGTTATCCCAACAACATTATAGTTACCCATTGGCACCTGAGCTTCAAGCTCATCCGCCTTATTTCTGACACTTCCTGCATGCAGATATAGAATTTTTAGCACATTTCTCCTCTCTGTTTAAATCGTTGCTTATTGTCCTTACCCAGCTCTCCGAACTCCTATCGGGCAATGCGCTCCTTGAATGTTGTTGTCCTTCCTAAATTTACTTATTCCTTCTCAACATTTAACTCCATGTTCCGTCAGACCATCCCTCTGTACACGTGTCCTCCTTATCACTTGTTCCGCCTCACCTTGCTCCACAACACAGTTAATATTCCGGAGCCGTGTAGTCCCCACCGGTCCTTCACCGGTCCTTCTCGCTATCATCTCACGCCTTCTGGATCCCTACCACCTGCAAATTTAGTTTAAATTCCCCCGAGAAGCACTAGTAAACTTTCCTGCAAGAATGTTAGTACCGCTCCAGTTCAGGTGTAAACCATCCCGTCGGAGCAGATCTCACCTTCCCTGGAACAAAGCCCAATTATCTAAAAACCTGAATATCTCCCTCCTGCACCATCCTCTCAGCCACGTATTAATCTATATAATCCTTCTGTTCCTTGCCTCTCTCGCACGTGGCACAGGTAGCAATCCTGAGATAGTTACCCTGGAGCTTACCTCCGCAAAGTATATCGGGCATGTAAGACACGATCTGCCCTTCACAAAAAATATACTGACTGTCAGTGATCAGACCATCATTCTATAAATGCCCATAGATTCTATCTCTAAGAAAGTTTTCCAACAACTTTGCACCACATACGTAAGACTCACTGGTCTATAACTACACGGCTTGTCCCGACGAGCTTTTTTTTTTGGACAAGGGGACTGCATTCGCCTCCCGCCAACCCTCCAGTATCATTAATTTGCCCTTCCCCAATTTAAAATGTTCCTGTACTCTCTAATTCTATCCTTTTCCATGATAACCCTAAAGGCCAGAGAGCGCTGATCACTGACCCCGGACGCTCATCCACTGACAGATCTGTGACCTGATCCGGTTCGTTACCTAACACTAGATCTCAAATGGCATTCCTCCTTGTCGGCCTGTCAACAGACTGTAACATGAATCCATCCTGGACACACTTAGCAAACTCTGCCCCATCTAAACCCGTGGAACTAATCAAGTGCCACTCAATATTAGGGAAGTTAAAGTCACCCATGATAACAACCCTGTTATTTTTGCACCTTTACAACATCTAATCTGATCATCGGTATCTCTGATGCTACCAGGGGGCCTATAGAATACCGCCAGTGGACTAACTGTTCCCTTCCTGTTCCTGACTTCCACACATGCTGACTCAAAAGAGGATCCTGCAACATTACCCACTCTTTCAGTAGCTGTAATAGTATGCCTCCTCCCCTTCCCCTCCCCGTCTATCCCTTTTAAAAAACTGAAATCCAGGAATATTGAGAATCCATTCCTGTCCTGGTTCCAGCCAAGTCTCCGTAATGGCCACAACATCATAATTCCATGTATGTATCCAAGCTCTCAGTTCATCACCTTTGTTCCTGATGCTTCTTGCATTGAAGTACAGAGAGAGAGGAGAGTGCGGGGTAGGTGAGAGTTTGGCGAAAAGAGAGTCCTGAGATACTGGGATCAGAAAGGTGGAGGCGAATTAAAGAAGGGTGTGGCGAGAAGTGGGAGAGAGAAGGTGTTAGAAATAGAGAGGGTGGATTATTGGAGAGAAACTAGAAGAAAGAGTGAGTGAGAAAAGAGACGGCGATCTAACGGGGGAATGTTGGAGAAAGGGAGAGAGAGCGAGAGAGAGAGAGAGAGAGAGAGAGAGAGAGAGAGAGAGAGAGAGAGAGAGAGAGAGAGAGAGAGAGAGAGAGAGAGAGATAAAGACCGACAGGGAAGGGCGAAGGAAGAGATGGAGGAGAGAAAGCGCTACAGAGAGGGAGGAAGATGCAAGGAAGGGACGATTGAGGGAGAAGGAATATGGAAATTGGAAGGACAAAGGAAGAGAAGATGGGAGAGAGATAGGCACGGAAGAAGGGGAAGAATGAGGGATGACGAGTGAACAGGAAGGTAAAAACGGACGGATATGATACCTTTACTATTCAAGTTATTTTCAACCAACCCCCATCACTTAACCCAAACTCCAGTTGATTCAGAGACTGTGAACATGAAACCACGGCCCTGGGACAAACACGCAACACCCAACGAATTACCGAGCTCCCTCCCATCGGGAAGTCGTCAGATCAACAAATTGCCCTTTTAAGACTCACTGGCACTTTTCAAAGAAAGCACTTATTAAGATATTGAAGTTCACAGGAAACCAACACACGCTGCGCTGTGTTTGAAGTTTGACTCTCTTCACGGATTGGAACATAAGCTGGTGGTTGTCAGTATTTCAGTGAAGTATTGAAAGCGTGCGGCTACGCTGAATGGGCCGTCAAAAATAGGAAAAATAAAAATAGCAGTGACGTCAGCCCAGCCGACGGAGTTCATCAGTTCTCTCAAAAAGCTCCATCACCTTCAGTCTATCATTTTCTCTCTGCGTCCCTCGCTCTCCCCTCACTATCTTCCTATTTCTCTCACATGAATGCCTCGAAACCGCTTCAATTTCACCCCTCTCTCCAGCTAACTCCTTGTCCCTTCACTCACTCTCTCTCATCTGCCTTTCTCTCTCACTGCCCTCCTCACTGAACCTCTTTTTGTCTCCCCACCCTCTCTACCCCACTTTCTCTCATCCCACTCTCTCCCACTTACAGTGAACGTTCACCGGACTGAAATGTGACTGGGCCGCCTGTACCGTTCCCTGAAAGCCGCCGTCCACGGGACAGTGGGGATTAGTTACATCCTCCACGGTAGGTAATGGCGGAGGTGAAAGGAATGGGGGGGGGGGGGTTGGAAATGGTAGCAGGGATAGTGGCTAAGGGGGTAGTGTTGCGGTGTGCATTGTGCTGGAGCTGGTGTGTGTGTGGGTGTGTGTGTGAGTGTGTGTGTGCGAGACAGAGAGAGAGAGAGAGAGAAAGGCTTCATCCGACCAAATACTCCCCGGGTCAATCTGAAGTGCAGCTCCCTGCACACCGTCACATTGCCCACTCCCGGGGTAAGGCACAGAGTGGATCTTCCACCACAGCGCCCCATCGCACATAACCAGTGTCTAACAGAGAACAAATCTCCCTCCACACCGTCTCATCACACTCTCCCAAGGTCAGACACAGTTTGACTATACCAACATACGGTCCCATCACACTCTCCTATGGTGGGACACACAGTGAATCTGCCGCATCACAGTCAGATCTTCACAGTGAATCTCGCTCTTTACTCCCCTCTCACCAATCAGCAGCACTTCAATGTTTCTGTAGTCTCTAACAGTGCCTGGGTGATAAAAAGTTTGTGTGAGACCAGAGCTGGGGAGGGAGGGGGAGGCGAGATAGCGCTGTGGAGATGTGCAGAATTTGCAGTCACTGGGAGGAAGTGGTGTGAAACCACACGACTGGCCTGAACACACAGAGACGCAGAGGAGCAGAGAACCGAGAGATCGATATCCGGTTGAAGTGAGCAGATGTAACACCAACTGTGTGGAGGGAGCTTAACCTTGTGTCTGAACACGGGAGTGTGTGATTGGACGGTGTGGAGGGAGATTCACTCAGTGTTTGACCCCGAGAATGTGTGATGGGACAGTGTGGAGGGAGATTCACTCTGTCTGAATTCGGGCGTGTGTGATGGGACGGTGTGGAGAGAGATTCACCACGTGTCTGAACCCTGGAGTGTGTGAAGTGACGCTGTGGAGGGTAGATCACATTATTCCTAACCCCGAAGGTATGTGATGGGACGGTGTTGAAGGAGCTTAACTCTGTGTCTGACCCCGGCAGTGTGTGATGGAACAGTGTGGAGGGAGCTTCACCCTGTGTCTTACCCCGGGTGTGTGTGACGGGACGGTGTGGAGGGAGATTTACTCTGTGTCTGACACTTGGCGTGTGTGATGGGACGGTGTGGAGGAAGATCAGATTATTTCTGACCCCGGGAGTGTTTGATGGGATGGTGTGGAGGAAGCTTCTGTCTGTGTGTCTGATCCCTCAAGTGAGTGATGTGACGGTGTGGAGAGATATTCACTCTTTGCCTGACCACGGTAGTGTGTGATGAGGTGCTATGGAGAGAGTTTCACTCTGTGTTCGACCCCGGATGTGATCGACGGGACGGCATGCAGGAATATTCTGTAATGTTTTGACCGCCGATGAAGTGGAAGGAGCTTCACTCTGGTGTAGATACAACTTACCATGTCTCACACATACCTCGTCCGCTTTTGAATTTATTTCAAGACGCACACAGCAGCAAACATGATAGCACTGGCCTCCACAGATTCGTAGAACATCCAGAGAATTGTCCGTCAGATGTTAAAAGACCTCAGTCCTCTCAGAATGTAGAGACTGTTCCGACCCTTCTTGTAGACATACTCAGTGTTCTTTGAACAGTCAATTATTTTTGTCAATTCGTATCCCCAGGTATCAGTAATACCGCAGCGTCCCATCACACACTCCCGGGGTCAGACACAGAGTGAAGTTGCCTCCACACCGTACAATTACCCACAACCCGATATTGAAAGAGATTGAAACTCCCTCCTCCGTCTCTGCCCTGCTCACCTTCCGATGTAAACGGAGATTCCGGTTTTACGAGCTGAACATTCACGTAAGTCTCCCTCTGTCCTCCTGTCGAGGATCCTCTGCGTCTGAGTTTAGCGAGGGGAAAGAAGTAACCGTTGTCAGAGGAGGCCCGTGTTGACAAGGGGATCAGATCGACACAAAATTACAAAAGATGAGCAGCAGAGAAAGTAAGGAGCCCAGAGCAGCGGAAGGAAGTGCCGGGCAGGAGGGGGATTGAGGATGTGAGTGGGGTAATTTGCAGCGATGCGAGCGGCAGAGGGACGAGAAGTGCGAGTGATGATTTAGAACATAGAACATAAAATAGTACAGCACATTGCAGTCCCTTCGGCCCACAATGTTGTACAGACCCTCAAATCCTGCCTCACATATAAACCCCCCCACCTTAAATTCCTCCATATACCTGTATAGTAGTCTCTTAAACGTCACTGGTGTATCTGCCTCCACCATTGACTCAGATAGTGCATTCCACGCACCAACCACTCTCTGAGTGAAAAACCTTCCTCTAATATCCACTTGAACCTCCCTCCTCTTACTTTAAAGCCATGTCCACTTGTACTGAGCAGTGGTGTCCTGGGGAAGAGGCGCTGGCCGTCCACTCTGTCTATTCCTCTTAATATCTTGAACAGCGCTATGATGTCTCCTCGCATGCTCCTTCTCTCCCAAAGAGTAAAGCCCTAGCTACTTAATCTCTGATAATAATCCATACTCTCTAAACCAGGCAGTATCCTGGTAAATCTCCTCTCTACCCTTTCCAATGCCTCCACATCCTTCCTATAGTGAGGCGACCAGAACTGGTCACAGTACACTAAGTGCGGCCTAACTAGAGTTTTATAGAACTGCATCATTACATCACGTCACTTAAACACGACCCCTCGACTATTGAAGCTAACACACCATAAGCTTTCTTAACTACCCTACCTACCTGTGAGGCAACTGTCAGGGATCTGTGGACATGTACCCCCAGATCCCTCTGCTCCTCCCCACTACCAAGTATCCTACCATTTACTTTGTACTCTGCCTTGGAGTTTGTCCTTCCAAAGTGTACCACCTCACACTTCTCCGGTTTTATAATATATATTTTTATTATTTTTTAAAACAATTCTAAAGTGCACCATCTCACACTTCTCCGTTGAACTCCATCTGCCAGTTCTCAGCCACTTCTGCATCCTACCAATGTCTCTCTCCAATCTTCGACAATCCTCTACACTATCTACAATACCACCAACCTTAGTGTTGTCTGCAAACTTAACAACCCACCCTTCTACCCCTTACATCCAGTTCCTTAATACACCAGAACAGATCCTTGTGGGACACAACTAGTCACAACCCTCCAATCTGAATGTACTCGCTCCCCCACAAGCCCCTGCCTTCTGAAGGCAAGTCACCCTCTGAATCCACCTGGCCAAACTTTCCTGGATCCAACGCCTTCTGACTTTCTGACTTGAAACCTTGTCAAACGCCTTACAAAAACCCCTGCAGATCAACTGCACTACCCTCATCAATATGGTTGGTCAACTCTTCAAAGAAATCTATCAGGCTCGTTAGGCACCATCTGCACTTAGATAGCCATGCTGACTGTCTCTGATCAGTTCATATTTCTCTGAAATGCCCATAGATCCTATCTCTAACAACCTTTTCCAATAGCATTCCCACCACAGACGTATGGCTCACTGGTCTATAATTACCTGGACTATTCCTACTAACTCTTTTGAACAAGGGGACAACATTCGCCTCCTACTAATCGTCCGGTACTATTCCCGAGTATAACGAGGACATGCACATCTTAACCAGAGTTTCAGCAATTTCTTCTCTCGTCTTGTGAGGCAGCCTGGGGAATATTCCGTCAGGCCCCGGGACTTATCCGTCCTAATGTATTTTTACAATTCCACCTCCTCCCCCTTAATATCAACATGCTCCCTCTCAGTGGTGAATACAGAAGAGAAGTTTTCATTGAGGACCTCGCTCACCTTCACAGCCTCCAATCACATCTTCCCACTTGTATCTCTAATCGGTCCTACCTTCACTCCCGTCATCCTTTTGTTCTTCACATAATTGAAGAACGCTGGGATTTTTCTTTACACTACCTGCCAAGGCCTTCTCATTCCCCCTTCTTTGTTTTTTCTCAGAATCTTCTTAAGCTTCTTTCTTACCACCCTATATTACTCAATAGACGCATCCGATCCTTGCTTCCGAAACCTCTTGTTTGCTGCCTTCTTCCATCTGATTAGCTTTTCCTCCTCACTTGTTAGCCTTGGGTCCTTCACCCTACCATTCATTATCTTCCTCACCTGGACAAATTTATCCCTAAGATCCTGCAAGAGATCCTAAAACATCGACACACATGGTCCATAGTAACATTTCCATGCAAAAACATCATCCCAATTCACACCCGCAAGATCTGGCCTTATAGCCTGTTAATGTGCCCTTACCCAAATTAATTTTTTCCTGTCCTCTCTGTTTCTATCCTTTTCCATGATAATGCTAAAGGCCAGGGAGCGGTGATCACATTCCTCCAGATGCTCACCCACTGACAGATCTGTGACCTGACACGTTCGTTACCTAATACTACATCTAGAATGGCGTTCCCTCTCGTCAGCTTGTCAACATACTGTGACAGGAATCCATCCTGGACACACTTAACAAACTCTGCCACTTCTAAACCCTTGGAACTAATCAAGTGCCAATCAATATTAGGGAAGTTAAAATCACCCATGAGAACAACCCTGTTATCTTTGCTCCTTTACAAAATCTGCCTCCGAATCTGCTCCTCGGTATTTCCGCTGCTACCAGTGAGCCTATAGAAAACCCTAATACAGTAACTGCTCCCTTCCTGTTCCTGACTTCCATCCATACTGGTATAAAAAGAGAATCTGCTACATTACCCACACTTTCTGCTGCTGTAATAGTATTCCTTACCAGTAATGTCAACCCCTAATCCCCTTTCCCCCTTCTCTATCCCCTTTAAACAACTGAAATCCAGGAAAATTGAGAATCCATTCTTGCACTCCTGCCAGCGAAGTCACCGTAATGGCTACTATATCAGAATTCCGTGCATATATCCAAGCTGTCAGTTCATCACCTTTGTGTCTGATGCTTCTTGCGTTGAAGGACAGAGAGAGAGGAGAGTGAAGGGTAGGTTAGTGTTGGCTGAACGAGAGTTGTTGGATACTGGGGTCAGAAAGGCGGAGGCGAATTGAAAGAAGCGTCGGGCGAGAAGTGGGAGTGAATGGAGAGAGGGGGTGTTTGAAATAGAGAGGGTGGATTCTTGGAGAGAAACTAGAAGAAAGAGTAAGTGAGAAAAGAGACGGCGATCTAACGGGGGAAAGCAGGAGAAAGGACGAAAGAGAGAGAGAAAGAGACCAACAGGGGCAGGGCGAAGGAAGATATTTTGGAGAGAAAGCGCTACAGAGAGGGAGGAAGATGCAGGGAAGGGACAATTGAGGGAGAAACAATATGGAAATTCGAAGGGCATAGGAAGAGAAGATGGCACAGAGAAAGGCATGGAAGAAGGGGAAGAGTGAGGGATGACGAGTGAAACAGCAAGGTAAAAACGGCCGGATATGTTGCCTATACTATTCCAAGTATTTGCAACCAACCCCCATCCCCTACCCCAAACTCCAGTTGATTCGGACACTTTGTGAACTTGAAAACCACGGCTCTATGACAAACACGCCAGCACCCAGCGTATTAACCGAGCCCCCTCCCAACGAGAAGAAGTCAGATCAACAAATTGCCCTTTTTAGACTTAGCAGCACTTCTCAAAGAAAGCATAATATTTAGATATTGAAGTTCACAGGAAACCAACACACGCTGCGCGGTGTCTAAGGTTAGACTCTCTTCACCCATTGACCATAATCTGGGGGTTGTTATTATTTCAGAGAAGTATTGAAAGCATGCGGCTACACTGACTGGGCCGTCACAGAGACAGCCCAAAATCAAAATAGCATTGACGTCAGCCCAGCAGACTGAGTTCAGGAGCTCTCTCAAAAAACCTCCATCACCTTCTGTCTGTCATTTGCTCTTCCCTCGTCCCTCACTCTCCGCTCACTATCTCCGTATTTCTCTCCCATGAATGCCTCTAAACCGCTTTAATTTGACCCCTCTCTCCAGCTAACCCCATGTCCCTCCACTCACTCTCTCTCATCTGCCTTGCTATATCACAGCCCTCCTCACTGAACCTCTTTTTGTCTCCCCTCCCTCTCTACCCCACTTTCTCTCCTCCCACACTCTCCCGCTCACAGTGAACGTTCAACTGGACTGAAATGTGACCCAGGTGTGTGTGTGTGTGTGTGTGTGTGTGTGTGTGAGAGAGAGGAAGAGAGAGAGAGAGAGAGGAGAGAGAGAGAGAGAGAGAGAGAGAGAGAGAGAGAGAGAGTGAGAGGAGAGAGAGAGAGAGAGGAGAGAGAGAGAGAGAGAGAGAGAGAGAGAGGGGAGGGAGAGAGAGAGAGAGAGAGAGAGAGAGGAGAGAGGAGAGGAGAGGAGAGAGAGAGTAGAGGAGAGAGAGAGAGAGAGATGAGAGAGAGGGAGAGAGGAGAGAGAGAGAGAGAGAGAGAGAGAGAGAGAGAGAGAGATGATGATGAGAGAACCCTCGGCACTGACTGAACAACCACTCCCCAGGTCAATCTTAAGTGCAGCTCCCTGCACACCCGTCACATTGCCCAATCCCGGGGTAAGACACAGAGTGAATCTTCCCCCCACAGCGCCCCAATGAACATAACCGGGATCTGACACAGAGCGAATCTCCCTCCCACCACGTCCCAGCACACTCTCCCGAGGTCAGACACAGTTTGGCGATCCCGTACATACGTGTCCCAGCACACTCTACCACTGGTCAGACGCAGAGTGAATGTACCGCCTCACATTCCGATGACACAGTAACGGATTCAGAAACAGAGTGAATCACGCTCCTCACTCCCTCTCTCCCCTCTCACACAATCACCAACACTTCAATGTTTCTGTAGTCTCTAACAGTGTCTTGGAGATTTAAATTTTTGTGTGAGACCAGAAGTAGAACTGGGGAGAGAGGGGGAGGCGAGAGAGGGCAGAGTGGTGAGTTTTCCAGTTACTGGTCGTGAAGAGGGTGTGAAAACCACACCACTGGCCTCAACTCGCAGAGACGCAGAGGAGCAGAGAACCGAGAGATCGATATCCGGTGGTTGTGAGCAGATGTAACACCAAAGCTGTAGAGGGAGGCTTCACTCTGTGTCTGACCCCGGGAGTGTGTGATGGGACGATGTGGAGGGAGTGTCACTTTGTGTCTGACCCCGGGAGTGTGTGATGGGACGGTGTGGAGTGAGATTCACTCTGTGCCTGACGCCGGGAGTGTGTGATGGGACGGTGTGGAGGAAGATTCAATCTGTGTCTGACCCCGGGAGTTTGTGATGGGACGTTGTGGAAGCGATTCTACTTTGTGTATAACGCAGTTTGTACGTTCTGCGACTGTGCTTAGGGATGTTATGGGGTGTTGCAGAGTCTATAAAGGGCCATTTGGGAGCGGGTTCTGTTACTTCTGTTAGTGTCGCGGGTTTGTTCCGGGGACGTGGTTTCCAGAGCAGAGGGTTTGAATGAACTGAAGGTTGGGGTCGGGGGTTGCGGGTGGGGGTTGTTTGAAAATCTCTCGGACTGTAAAGTCACTGCATGAGTAACAACATATCCGTCCGTCATCCCCTCACTCATCATCCTTCACTCTCCCCCTTCTTCCATTCCTTTCTCTCTCTAATCTTCTCTTCCTATGTCCCTCCATCTTACATATTCCGTCTCCCTCAATCGTCCCTTCCCTGCTTCCCATCTCCCTCTCTGCAAACACGTTCTCCTCTCCCTGTCTTCCTTCGACATTCACTGCCCGTTTTCTCTCTCTCTCTTTTCTTTTCTTTCCTCCATTAGCTCGCCATCTCTTTTCACAATCTCTCCCCTAACTTCTCTCCAAGAATCCATACTATTTCTACCCCTCTCTCTCTCTCCATTCTCTCCCACCTCGTCCTCCCCTTCTTTAATTCCGCTCCCTCTTTGACCCCTGTATCCCACCACCTCTCTTTCCGCCAAACCCGAAACTTCCCTCAGTCACCCCGCCCTCTGTAACTCCCCACTCGCTCTACTCCCCCCCCCCCGCCGCTCACATTCTCCCCATACCACCCCTCTCACACCCTCCAGCTCCCTCTGCCTGGCGCTTCCGCCCCCTGCCCTCGGCAACCTCTCTTTATCAACACACCTCAATCTGGTGTTTGTTTTTGAATCGGAATGATCCACTTGTCCACACGGGCTTCCTCTGACAACAGTTACTTCCCCTAGCTGAGCTGAGAGACGCAGGGGATCCTGGACAGGATGGACGACAGCGAGACTTACGTGAATGAGCAGCTGGTAAACCCGGACTCACACCGTCTCCATCGATGTGTGAGAGGGGCAGAGACAGACGGAAGTAGTTTCACTCTTTCTACATCAGAGTAGGTAATGGGACGGTGTGGAGGGAGATTCACTTTGTATCTGACCCGTTGAGTCTGTGTGACCGGACGTTTCGGAGGGACCCTCCACCTTACAGCAGACAAAGGAAATCTGTGATAAGACAGTGTGAAAGGATAATTCTGTGTCTGAACGAGAGGCGGACTGAGTGTCGCATGGAGAGAGATACAACAGTTCATTGATCCTATTTTCCAGAGCAGACGAGGGGCGAAGCAACATTGTTGTCAGTCTGTTCCAAAACGTCTTGAAATAAATACAAAGAGGAAGAGGTATCTGTGATATATCCGCACCAGTGTGAAGCTCCATCACATACTTCGGGGTTCAGACACACAGAAAAAGCTCCATCCACATCGTCCCAACACACTGCTGGGGTCAAGCACAGAGTGAATCTCCCTCCACACCGTTGCATCACCCAATTCCGGGTTCAGACAAAAAGTTTAACTCCTCCACACCGTCCCATCACACAAACCCGGGGTTCAGTCACAGATTTAATCTCAATAGACAATAGGCAAGAGACAATATGTGCAGGATTAGACGATTCGGCCCTTCGAGCCAGCACCGCCATTCTATGTGATCATGTCTGATCATCCACAAACAGTAACCCGATCCTGTCTGCTCCCCTTATCTCTTTACTCCGATATCTTTAAGAGCTCTCTCGAACTCTTTCTTGAAAGCATCCAGAGAATTGGCCTCCACTGCCTTGAGGCAGAGCATTCCATAGATCCACAAATGTCTGGGTGAAATAAGTTTTTACTCAACTCTTTCTAAATGGCCTATCCCTTTTCCTTAAACTGTGTCCTCAGCGCTCTGAACTCTCCCAACATCGGGAACATGATTCCTGCCTCTAGCGTGTCCAATCCTTAATAATATTATCTGCTTCAATCAGATACCGTCACATCCTTCTAATTCCAGTGTATACAAGTCCAGTCGCTCCAATATTTCAGCATATGACAGTCCCGCCATTCCGGGAATTAACCTCGTGAACCTATGCTGCACTCCCTCAATAACAAGAATGTCCTTCCTCAAATTAGAGACCAAAACCTGCACAAAGTAATCCAGGTGGGGTGTCACCAGGGCTCTGCACAGCTGCAGAAGGACATCTTTACTTCTGTACTCAATTCCTCTTGTTATGAAGGCCAACATGCTATTAGCTTTCTTCACTGCCTGCTGTACCTGCATGCTTATTTTCAGAGACTAATGAACAAGGACACATATATCTCGTTGCCCTTCCCGTTCTCCGAACTTTACTCCTTTCAGATAGCAATCTGCCTTCCTGTTCTTGCCAGAAAAGTGGATAACCTCACATTTATCCACATTAAACTGCATCTGCCATGCATCTGCCCATTCACCCAACCTGTACAAGCCACGTCCTAATATTTCATATTTCACACACATTCAGCTTTGTGTCATCAGCAAATTTGCTAATGTTACTTTTCATCCCTTCATCTAAATCATTAATGTATATTGTAAATAGCTGAGGTCCCAGCACCGAGCCTTGCAGTACCCCACTAGTAACTGCCTGCCATTCTGAAAAATAGGAACCGTTTATCCCTACACTTTGTTTCATGTTTGACACCAATCTTCTATCCACGTTAGTACCCTACTCGCATTACCATGTCCTATAATTTTGCCCACTCATCTCCTATGTGGGACCTTATCAAAGGCTTTTTGAAAGTCCAGGTACACTACATTCACTGGCTGTCCCTTGTCCATTCTCACAGTTAGATTCTCATAAAGTTCCAGAACATTAGTCAAGCACGATTTCCCCTTCGCATATCCATGCTGACTCAGACCGATCCTGTTACTGCTATCCAAATGTACCGTTATTTCAACTTTCTATAACTGACTACAGCATCTTCTCCACCACTGATGTCAGGGCTAACTGGTCTATAATTATATGTTTTCTCTCTCAATCCTTTCTGCAAAAAGTTGTATAACATATGCTGTCCTCCAATTCTCAGGAACTGTTCCTGGATCCACAGAACATTGGAAAATGATTAACAATGCCTCCACGATTTCTAGAGTCACCTACGCAAGTACTCTGGGATGCAGACCATCAGGCCCTGTGGATTTATCGTCCTTCAGTCCCATCAGTCTACCCAACACAATTCTCTGCCTAATGTGAATATCTTTCATTTCCTTCATTACCCTAGGTCCTCTGGCCACTATCACATCTGGGAAATTGTCTGTGTCTTCCCTAGTGAAGACAAATCCAATGTATCTGTTCAACTCGTCTGCCATTTCCTTGTTCCACAGAATAAATTCACCGGTTTCTGCCTTCAAGGGCCCAACATTGGTCTTAACTTTATTTTTTTTTTCCTCTTCACAAACAAATGAAGATTTTTGCTATCCTTCTTTCTATTCTTCGCTCGCTTAACTTCGTACCTCATCTTTTCTCCAGTGTTTCCTTTTAATAAATTTCTGCTACTCTTTAAAAGTGTCCCAATCTTCTGTTCTTCCGCTCATCTTTGCTATGTTATTCTGCTTTTCTTTTACTGTAATACTGTCCTTGACTTCCCTTGTCATCCAAGGTCGCCCCCTACTCCCCTTAGATTATTTCTTCCTCTTTGGAATGAACTGATCCTACACCTTCCGTATTATTCCCAGAAATACCTGCCAATGTTGTTCCGCTGTCATCTCTTGCCTGGGGTATACTTCCAGTCAACTTTCGGCGAGTTCCCCCCTCATGGCTCCATTGTCCGTGTTGTTCAACTGTAATACCCGACAATTCCGATTTTCCCTCTTCCCTCTCAGATTTTAGATTAAAACATCATATTATGGTCACTTACCTCCTAATGGCTCCTTTACCTCGAGTTTCCTCATCAAATCCGGTTCATTACACACAACACTAAATCTAGCATTTCCTTCTCCATGGTAGGCTACAGTTCAAATCTGCTCAAAGTGTCCATATTGGAGGCACACAAAAAACTCCATTACTTGGGGTCCAGTACCAATTGGATCTCCACCCTAACTGAGAATCCTCACTCCACACCGTCCCATCACACACTCCCGGGTCAGACAAGAGTGAATCTCCCTCCACACAGTAGCACCATACACTCCCCGGTTCAGGCATAGAGAGAATTTTCCTCCACACCGTCCGATCAGACATTCCCGAGACAGACACAGAGTGAAGGTCGTTCCACACCATTCCATCACACACTTCCGTGATCAAACGTATAGTGAATACTCCCTCAACACCATTGCATCTGATACTCCCCGGTGTCAGACAGAGAGTTAAGTACACTCCATTTCCATTATGTGACAGGATAGAATCGGAGAGGACAGGAATCAGTGAGCCTTACGTCAATGGTGGAAAGCTGTTGGAAAAATATCCTTAGAGAGAGAATCTATGGGCTTTTCGAGAATCTTGATCTGATCAGAGACACCAGCATGGATTTGTGAAGGGCAGATTTGGTCTTAAAAGCCGAATAGAAAAATTTGCTGAGATGACCACACTGAAAGATGAGGTTAGTCCAGTGGATATGATCTATGTGGATTTTAGTAAGACATTTGGCAAAGTTTCACACGGAGGATTATTCAGCAACGCAGAAGGCATGGGTTGCAGGGGACGTTTGACCAGGTGGATTCGGAATTGGCTTGCCTGTTGAAAGTAATGGGTCCTGATGGATGGAGTAGATTTCGGTTTGGAGGATTATCACTACAGATATCCCCTAAGGATCGATTCTGGGACCTCTACTTTTCGTGATTTCTTTAACTACCTGGATGTGAGGTAGAAGGGTGGGTTGCCCAGTTGACAGACGACACAAATGTGGGTGCTGTTGTGGTTAGTGTAGAGCATTGCCAAAGATTGCAGAGAGACATTGATAAAATGCGGAAAGTGGGCTGAAAAGTGGCAGATGGAGTTCAAATCGGAAAGTGTCAGTTGGTACACGTTGGAAGGACAAACTCCAAGGCAGAGTACAAAGTAACTGGCAGGTTACTTGGTAGTGTGGAGGAGCAGAGGCATCTGGATGTACACGTCCCCACATCCCTGACAGTTAGCCTCATAGGTAGATAGGGTAGTTAAGAAAGCTTATGAAGTGTTAGATTTCATAAGTCGAGGGATGGAGTTGAATAGTCGCGGGGTAATGACGTGGCCATTTAACAATCTGGTTAGGCCACAGTAGCAGTGTCCATTATCCTGTCCCCAACACTATAGGAAGGGTGTGGAAGTATTGGAAAGGGTACAGATGAGATTTACTAGAATTCTGCCTAGGAATTCTCTGCCACAGGAAACCGTTGACACCAGTTCTTTGGCTATATTTAAGAGAGAGTTAGATTATGGCCCTTCTGGCTAAAGGAATCAGTGGATATGGAGAGAAGGCAGGTGCCGTGTTCTAAGTTAGGATGATCAGCCATGATCATACTGAATGGCGGTGCAGCCTCGAAGGGCCGAATGGCCCTCACCTGCACCTATTTTCTATGATTAGAGAGTAAGGATTCCGATCAGAGATTAAGGAAGCAAGGGTTTTATTCTATGCAGAGAAAGAGGATGAGAGGAGACATGATAGAGGTATACAAGTTATTAAGAGGAAGAGATAGAATGGGCAGCCAGCTCCTCATCCCCACGACTGCTCTGCTCAACACAAGAGGCCTGGCGTTAGGTAAGCGGGGGTTAGGGGGAGGAAGTTCAAGAGAGATACTGTGGGAAGATTTTTAAAAATTCAGTGAGAGTATAGTGCGTGGAATGCACTACCTGATTCAGTATTAGAGTCAGTTAATCCAGTGAAATTTAAGAAAGTATTAGGCAGGTATATGGGGGAATTTAAGTGGAGGGTTATATGGGAGGAGGTTTTAAGGATCGGCATTATTGTGGGCCGAAGAGCCTGTACTGTGCGGTACGGGTCTATGTTCTATGTTCTATACCGAGCCCTCA